>NC_055978.1:28682160-28934660 GCF_018492685.1 Alosa sapidissima | reverse complement strand
AGAGACATTAAATCCTCCTCTGTCTTCTCCTTCCGTAGCTCTGCTCCTCGGTAGTGTGGAGATTGTCACAGCGGTGTGAGTCAGAAACTTTCTCCGCTCCTGCTGTCATGCTGCGCTCGTCTCCTCCTCCTCCTCCTCTGAAAAGCAGTTTGTGTGAGCACTGCCTCTCGCTTAGCTCCCTCTCGTCCTCTATGCTCTCTCTCTCCCTCTCTCTCTCCCTCTCTCTCTCTCTTCCTTTCTCTCCCTCAACCTCTTTCTTTTTTCTCCCTCCCTCCCTTTCTGTCTCTTTCACTCTCTTCCATTCTCTATACAGGTAATTACTTATTACACAAATCTAAATTCTGATTGGCTCACAGCTGGATGCTGCTGCCCCTCCCCCTTCTTTTTGCTCTTTTATCAGAACAGCTGCTGAGAACCAATCACAAACTTCAAATCTAGCTTAACCCCACCCCTTCCTCTAAACACAAACACCCATACCACACACACACACACACACACACACACACACACTACCTTTCCTTCCTCCCTATAGACCCATACCTGCTTTTTACAGAGCAGGCCCTTCGCTAGAAGGCAAGCAAACCAAGCAATTGCTTGGGGCCACGAGCTGGCCAGGGGCCCCAAGACAACGACTGGTTAAAAATAAAATGCAACGACAAACTGTGAGCGCCCCTTTGATAGTCAATGCACTAAAGTGCAACGACACTGTTACCGGCAATACCGGGATCCCCCTCAAGGGGGCCCCTCTAAGTAGTCGCTGACAGCAGCCAGCCAGCCAGGTTTGTGGTCTCTGCTGCTGCCGCGAAAATATAAAACCTCGGCAGTCATAATGAAGCGGAGTTATGCGTCTGGAGGCCAGAAGAGAAAGGAAGAGAATGACAAGAAAAAACAAGATAGTGGTAAGTGATAAATTACACTGGATAAAATAGCTCTACTTGTCTTGTACAAATGGTGTAATGTCGCAGCAGGAAGGCTAGCCTAGCAAAAAATGTTAACTATGTTATGTTAACTACCTGCCTGACGGCCCATGCTGCTTGTAACAAACTAGAACAGTTAGCGCAACTTTTTTTTCCGAACAGACGGAATATGGTTACATACTGTAATATGTTTATTAACGGGATAAGGAAGATGCAGATCTGTTCCAGAATCACTGTTTATCGTATTTAATGACATAACATTGCTATAGCTTTGTAATAGGTTTTGATGAAAGTGGCATAGCTTCTCTGCTATACTAACTATTCGACCGTGATAATCTATTTACCAAATGGGGGTTAGGAAAACCACACGATAAATTCCGTGCATCAAAGCAGACTGGAACTTTCATGTCTAGTAGTATTCATGCACGCCAGCTGTTTACTGTCTTTAACGCATCAGGTGCGTCTGTCTAATTCTCAAACAGCAGAATGCTTAAATGCTATGTTAAGCTACAAGTAGGCCTAGGTCAATGTATAACATTAGCTTGGGATGTTTTTACAGTAAGCATTGGTAGTTGTGAAAGCAGCTGCATCCCTTCTAAATATCAAAATATGGAAATGCTAACATATCTTTTCTTTCTCCCTCAAGGTGCTTTGTTTAAATTTCTCAGCCCTCAGGCTCTTCCTAAGGATACCTCCACTGATGAAGATGGCCTGAAAAGTTAATCTTACGTGTGTGTGTGTGTGTGTGTGTGTGTGTGTGTGTACTTGTATTTATGTTGGATTTTTAAATTGCTATACAACCTGCACTCTTTATAGTTTGAACAATGCATCTTTTTCTGCATAAGATGGCAGTGTTTTATTTTCTCTGAAAATAAAACTGAAAAATGTTAATGTGAGTGTGTGTGTGTGTGTTTAAGTATGTTGGATTTAGTTATTGTGCACTTTTTTACATTTATATTTATATTGTTCAAATGTTAATACCCAAGTGTCATACCCAAGTTTCCGTTGTATTTATCAAACTAGTGTAAACTGCGTCTTTCTCTGCCTTTCTCCGCCCATAAACACAATTTACGAACGTCCACAACTGAATGGCAGAGCCTATACAAGCTCAGTTGAATAAAGTTAACTGATGACAACATTAAAAAGAATCAAACGTTTAGCGATCATGAAATTATACCATACATGATAAGATGTCAACAAGCAGGGAGATAATGAAGATCAGTAGTTCTACTCAAACTACTTGTGCACGTAGGCTATGGAAGATTGGTCAAATCTAGCAAGTAGGAAAGTGAATGATGTGAAAGTGAAAGTAATTCAAAAGGCCAACGAAAGTTAAGGTTGCTTTTGATAGTACAAATACTTAGAAAACTGGTGCTCTAAGTAGCGATTCTGTTGTCTTTGAAAGGTTCTCTTATTGACGCATTGAACTGCAATTTGGGCCAGATGTACGTACATTTGCGAACAGTAGCGTTATCAGTGTCATGGACACACCGCAGATTGCGAACGCTGTCAGACCCAAGTTTCCGTCGTATTTATCAATCGTTCAATCCTTAGTGTAAACTGCGCCTTTCTCTGCCTTTCTCCGCCCATAAACGCAATTTACGAACGTCCACAACTGAATGGCAGCCTGCATACAAGCGCAGTTGAATGAAGTTAACTGATGACCGCATTAAAAAGAATCAAACATTTAGAGATCATGAAATAATACCATACATGATAAGATGTAAACAAGCAGGGAGATAATGAAGATCAGTAGGCTAGTTCTACTCAAACTACTTGTGCATGTAGACTATTGAAGATTGGTCAAATCTAGCAAGTAGGAAAGTTTAAGTGAATGACGTGAAAGTGAAAGTAAGACATTCCAAAGGCCAACAAAAGTTGAGGTTGCTTTTGGTAGAACAAATACTTTCACCACAAAAACTGGTGCTCTAAAAATGTTCTCTTATTGACGCATTGAACTGCAATGTGGATTAACACCTGCTTTTACAAGGCGGAAGTATTTAGGCGCAGAATAGACGTGCGCTTTCAGGAGCAGTCTTTGTACATACCGTGGAATACATAATTAGGCGCTCTTTACTCTTCCCCTCCCATCTTTTTAGCTAAACTCCCACTTTCCCCTGGATCCTCCCATGAATGCATATGCATGACATGACAAACGCAATTAGCCATGTTCAGCTCCCGCGACAGGCAGTTTGCACTTTTACATCATTGCGGCGTGTTTGTACATACCTCGCAATGATTTTACATGCACATTGCGAAACAAATACGCCTGAAGTGGGCGCAAAAGCGTTAGTACATCTGGCCCTAAATATTTTGTTTATGCCCAACAGGGCTACCCTGGCCCTGCCCACCTACATCTTCTTTCAGGGAGATCTAGTCTGGAACACCATAGTTCATTAATGTTTCCCCTAGACAAGAAAAATGTCAGGCCAATCAGCGACGAGAGGGGAAGACGAAACCTAAACTTATTGTGATAAACAGAAGCAGCAACACTTGCAAACATCAACAAATACTGTTGAAAAATACAGAAATGTATTTACAGCAAAGGTAGACCCACATACATTGTTTCCTGACTGTTGATGTTGTTTATTGTGAGCTTGTAAAGTTTAGCCGAAGTAGGAAGTGACGTTACGAATCTCTGATCAATGTGATTGGTAAGGTTGGACCAATAATTTCAAAGTTAGTGCCCGTTGCGATGCAAGTGAAACGAATCCCAATCATGAGTCACTACACTTTGTGAATGAATTTGGATTTTTCCAGGCTACAACAGGGCAACTCTTTATTCAAATTTGACACACACATAAATCCTTCAGCATCTTAACATGCTCATTCACTAGGTGCAACACCCAACTGGGTTTGTGTAAACAGGTGCACTAAAACAACAGCTGCTACAACACGGCCCATTGGAAATGTTGATGCTGGCTGAAAAGCCTTCCAGGAAGTGCCTGGCATATAGGCAGTTCCTACTGGGTAACTTTTGTCAGAGAGACTCATCAACACGGATACTGGATACTGTTATAAAAAGAGTGACATCATCTGCATCTAAAATCTAAAATAATACCAGCCTCAAGCAAAACTGAACCACTCACATTAGGGAATACATCAACAGTTTTAAAATGACATATTTGGCATTGGCTTTCTGTCTACCAGATGAGTAGACAGAGTGACATCCAGAGTGATGGATTTCCACCTGTCAACATGGCAGGTAGCAGGATACCTATTATGGGCAATCTAGAGCTCAAAGCAGGGCTGCTTTCATTCAACACATCTCTGGGGCTGTTCTACATGGATGTCCCTCTGTGATGCTCTCACATGACCTCTGTAGGATCCTCCTTCTGTGAGATATTCCATGCAATAGGACAGTCAAATCTGTGGACATGAATCACTTGCCTCCTCCCTCCCACTCCTCTCCTTCTGTGCTTCAAATGTAATGCCATTGAAAGAGGTCCTCTTAGCAGGACTCACTGTCTTGTTCTGTAGTCTCTCTGAAATTTATGCCAACCGCCTGAGACAGAGCAGAGATGAGACGAAACTGGGTCTTGTTGCACAAAAGTGCTGCTGTTAGAAAACAAGCTATCTGGTGATAGACCAAAGAAATTAGTGCTTATTTTAGATCGGAAAAGAGACTTCCATTGCTGTTCTAGCATGTGAGTATCATGTTGTGACTTGGCTGTGTATGACTATGAGCCTTGGCTGTGTATGACTTTGAGACAAAAAGAAACAGAAGATTTCTTACAGAATCTTCTGATCAATATTCAATATGCTGCAGGGAAAACCTTGAGATGTGTGTATTGTGAACGCTGACGGATGGATGGCTGCGTGTGTTGTGTGCTGGCGAGTAGAGAGCTCCTCGTGGAGAGGAGGGTGCTTATAGTGGAGCAGCAGAAAGAGCAGCAGCCCCATTCAGATGATCTGCCTAGCACACGCTTCTTTCATCTCAACACTTAGTCTGTTTCCACGGAGATTGGCTTCATTTGGTTTCATGCTCTCTCTCTCTCTCTCTCTCTCTCCCTCCACCCCATCTAAAAACTGCTTATCTGGTTCTCCTGATTCTTTCTTCTTGTTGCTATTATTATCATGAAAAATCTGTTATATCCTCCATTTTCTAGGCTACATTGCGTTGTTCTTTTTTTCATTGTCAAGACAGTATTTAGTAAAACAGGGGGATCTGTCCCACCACTGATCACTTGGTCACTGTTTTTCATTCTGTCTCTCATCAGTGACAGTGTATTCAAATAAAAAAAATAACATTTGCCACAAGTCTGCATAACTAGATGTTTCCCTGCCAGATGCCATATGCTGTGAACCCAGCAGGACAAGTTGCTGGGGCACACTGGCCTATCATCATTCACCTGGATCCATTTCCTGCTTAATTTATCTGCAGAAGGACAGCAGTTGGGAAATGATGATTGGTAGCCTCATACTCATAGGCTGACCTTTCTGAAAAAAGATATCTATAACCTGAAAAGGAGAGATCTAAGAGTCCACGATGTCTTGAGGAGGGGTTAATACAGTAGCTATTTATGTGTTGTAAAGGATCAGGTCTCTAACACATGTTTAAGGGCTAGCTGCAAGAAAACAGGTATTTAATCAGATGGTTACACTATAAAAAATGTTAAAAATCAGTAAAAAATTGATGGACACTCTGATGCCTAATGATTGATATATGATTCACTGATATCTGAACTGTAATCACCCCTCTTTGCTTGGCTTCTATACGTGTGCATTGCACCCTGAAACGTGAAAAGGTTGTGAAGTGTTGCTGGGGTTTTTTTTTGCCTTAGACATTTTAATTTGTAAGATAAGTCCCCTCAGTCCTATTAATAAGTTCCAGCTCTGGATATGTATGCTACCGAGGGAAAAGGACTGAATGTGGAGACAGGAAAGGATAAAAGGGTGTCCGTCCTTGCAGCCTGCCCAAAGACTCTGAAGGACACTGTGCCAGATAAGAGCCTTCACTCTGACCTTGGGCCCTATCGTGCACCCGGCAGCTGGTGCAAAGCGTGACACAAGGCTTATTCTTACACTCAATAAAGTGAGGAATTTTTCGTCATGCGCTCCACTTTTATCAAACCTTGCGCCCAGGGGTGTGGCAATTAACAACATAAGGTGTGGTCTGGCGCATGATCCAAAAATCGCTGTCTTACACCCTCTAAAAATCATTATGCCACTGACCAAGAAAAACTTGGTCTATAGCAAGAGGCGCATATAAAGCACAGCCGAAGACACACTGTCACAAGATGTAAGCAGCAACTCCTCTGCAGGATAAATATCTTTAGGATTTTTATTCAGTCATTCGAACATTACTGGGGTAAATGTTATGGGCTATGTTTTTGATGGTAACCCCTTGTCAGTCAATAGTGAAAATAATTAACTGTGTAGAACTGTTTTATCATTGACTATGAGACCACGGTGAAGTTAGTCTCACTTTGCCTATGAGTTCAAATAATAGGTGAGTGCAGATGCAGGCTATATATAGTTACAAACAGCTTTTAGTAGAGCAAGGTTTAGTGAAATCCCTGTTCCATACAGTCTCGCTTGCAAGCAGGGGAGACAGATTTATTTTAAAGTATGCCGATGACTCTGTCATCGTAAGCCTGCTGTAAGAAAATGAAACAGTTCATGGTCCAGTTGTCCAGTATTTTGTAGACTGGTGTGATAGGTCCTTTCTACAGATAAACATTTCCAAAACAAAAAATATGTGTATAGACTTTAGGAAACTCCCCAGGGCTAAGGAAATCACCAGCATAAAGGGTCAGACAGTGGTGTGTGTCGATAAATATAAATACCTTCGGACCATCATTGACGATAAATTAAATTTTGAGGCAAACTGTGAGACTGCGTACAAAAAGGGGAACCAGTGTCTATACTGTCTGAGGAAACTGTCCTCCTTCCACATCGACAGAAAGATGCTCACCATGTTCTACCGCTGCTTCATTGAATCAGTCATTTATTTTAGCCTGGTGTCTTGGTTCAGCAACCTACCCCTAAAATAAGAATAATAAGAACTCCCTGAACCAAATTGTGAGGTGGGCTAGTAGGCTGATTGGAAAGCCACAGCTGAACCTGGAATCGCTACACAGTAGGCAGCTACAGAGGCTAGTTGGGTCTATCCTAGAGGATGGATCCCACCCACTATATGGTGAAATCAGCCTCTCCCATCAGGCTGCAGGTACAAAATGCATGTCTGCAAAACTAAGAGATACAGAGGCCGTTCTGTTCCCTCAGCTATCAGAATGTTAAATAGCACTAGGCTATTGTTAGACTATACACTAACTTATTTAACTTATTGACTGCATAGCCGTCTTAATTTATTTTATTTTTTTTTCTGGCTTAGCTTCTTGTGTCTGCTACGATGACTTTTATTCTGAATTTTATCCCCTGAATTTTGATACTAATGATATATACTTTTTATCTATATTTCTCTGGAGCACTGTTGCCACTGTTATGTCACTGTCTTCTGTCAATGCTGTTAATGTCATCTATGTGTGTGTAAACAACCTACTCTTTTTTACCTACAACCAAATCTACCCTTGGGTACAAATAAAGTCACCTTAAGCAGATTCATTCAAATGTCTATAAACTTTGCGCCTCTGACCATCTGTTTCTGATCGCCAAGAGCTGCCAGTGTGGGAGGGGGTGTGTGTGGGGTGCCTTTGCATTGCATGTGTGTTATCCTTTGCTTACCTCCACACCAAGGTTAGCCTACTGTACAGAGACTCAAAGACCATACTGTCAGAGCTTGTGCTGATCCTCTGAAGTGGCTAATTTCTTTTGTGTAAATAAAAACTCTCCACTGAGAGGATCTCTCTCTCTCCCCCAACCCAACCCAACTCCACTCCTCCTTATCAAACAGACAGACAGCCACACACACACACACACACACACACTGAAGTTATGAACAAGTGTTTGCGAAGAGTGTTATGTCTCCCTGCCAGTATTTGAGAAGTGGGAGTTGAGTGTCAGTCAGAATATATGAGTGTCAACTGAACTATCTTTGACGGCAGATCTGCCACTGTCCCCTATAGCTAAGCCCTTCATAAGGCCTTTATTAGAGTTTCTGACCAGGAAGAGGACATACAGGAGAGGGGGAGGGGCATTTATATGACTACCCACTTCAACTAGGCTGAAGGGAAGATTGCATGTCCCTTAATGTGTAGTCTACGTGGTCCTTTTCAGCTTCCCTCCATCCATCCCCTCACTCCCTACGTCTCAGCCCAGACACCAACAGACAGGATTGGGCCTGTCCTCCACGCTGCCTGCCTGCCAGATAGCCCTGCTCAGAAACCTCATGAAAGATAGTGATTACAGGGAATGCAAGAGCGGTGACTCGCCGCCGATGAGTTATCTCTCTCTCTCTCTCTCTCTCTCTCTCTCTCTCTCTCTCTCTCTCTCTCTCTCTCTCTCTCTCTCTCTCTCTCTCTCTCTCTCTCTCTCTCTCTCTCTCACACACACACACACACACACTCACACATACACATTGATACACTAGCACTATGTGAGCTGGAGGGGGTTTGAAGAATACATTTGAAATGAAGCTCTCAGTAGATAAATACAGAATCATACGTATTTCATCACTTTGCAGCAGGAGAAGGAAGCTCTACAAGGCAATGGCTAATTCTGCAACAGGTGCTCTTTAATAATGAGGGTGCAATTAGAAGCCAAATTCCAAATATATAGGCGTATGAATTTATTTATTTGTAGGCAGACAGACCTACCGACTCATATACTTTGAGACACATGACAACAGATTTGCTTCTTTTTATGGAAAGCTCAGATACTGTATCAACCTCTCTGTTCTTTCACAGCTAAATAAGGCGAAGACATGATGTCACTGTTTTAAAACAAAATAGAATGGGTACATTTGGGGGTTTATTGAACAATACAATCAATGCAAAATCACTTTCCAAGTGACATAACAAGATTTCCATATTTCCAACCAACAGTAAATGGGTAAGAAAGGGAAAGAACAGGATTACAAAATCTGCCAAATCTGACTTTCTATTTTTCAACTCTTGGTATACAAGACATTCCAAATGATCCAGCATGATAAGTGTGTGACTGTGGAGTTCTCTTGTCATGATGATGTAATTATGATTCTGCAGCCACATGTAGATGTCTCGTCTGAATTTACCAGTATGTTCTCTCCCCCCTTACACAAACACACACAGACACATCAGCGCAGACCTTTGGCAGACGAAGTCGTGCAAAATGGGCCAGGCAGCTGTTCTCTGTGGTGTGTCAGGTCTTAATTGGCATCTCCTGCATAAGTAGTGTGTGGTCAGAGCCAAAATACTGTGCCCTGCAGCTCCTCCCTCATGACCTGTGGCAGTCCTCTCACCTCTGGTCAGCATCACTGCAGGTGATGTCCAATACCTGGCTGGCTTCCAGTGACCGTTGGTGCTGAATTTCAACATTCCAACCAGCGTTGGAAGCTAATGGTCTTTTTCACACTCTTTTGTGTATATGTACTAACCATATTGTTGTATTTTCCATGTGCAGAACTGAATGATTAATGTGATTTAAATGGCAAAAAAATAAAACAAATATTTGGTAGGCCAACTAGATCAGACATGGACAAACAACAATAACTTTAACGATAACTATACAAAAATATCAACTTGTTGTTGTTGTCCTGTTGTCCTGAACACTTCTGAACACACTTCTGCTGCTCTTACATAACTTGCACCACTATGCCACTTGCATAAACAAAACTACCTCAGCCATTTATTGGCCTGACTTTTGCACTATTATATTGACTGTCTACTGTATGCACAATTGCACAATTTCTACCAAAATTTGCTGCTCTTATTTCTTCATTGTATGTGCCTTCTTATTTTTACTTTTTATATTGTTTACTTGAATGTTATGTTTGTCTGTGGACCTAATTGGTAAAATATGTCTTGTCTCCACCGTGGGATAGTAGGAAACGCAATTTCGATCTCTTTGTATGTCTTGACATGTGAAGAAATTGACAATAAAGCAGACTTTGACTTTGATATCATTCTAGTTCATATATATATATCTAGTTCATAATGAGGACATGAAGAACGATATCGTTGGGGATCACTTTCAGAGCAATTTTGAGAATGCTAAAAAGCTAACAGCCAATCAGAAGCCATGACATTTTAGCCATCACATGTATTAACACAAGGAGAGACTTTGCTTATTGTTGGTCAGTGTGGAAGCTATTATCATTGTGGTTATAGTTATGGTTATTGTTATCGTTCCTGGTGTGAACGGCCCTTTACTTACGGAGGAAATGAACAGTGGAATGACCTGACAGTTGTTAAATCACCAGGAATGGACTAATACTGCATCCTCCCTTCCCTTCAAATCACTGTTTGTAGTCAGATGTTCAAAACAAGACATGCTGTGAAAGTTAAATCATGCCAAATGTTTCTTGACAGGTAAGTATGAAATAGATTCTCACAACACATTACTGATAAACTAAATTAACTAACTTTATCCGGTCATTTTCTCATTGATGCCTGTATTGTCACTGTTAATTTTCCTGGGTAAAGATAAGGCAGTTGAGGTCAGAAGGACATACTGTGCATTGCTGTTTATTGACGAATGAAGAGACTTCATTAGTGGATTGCTAGACAGAGGAAGTGAGTTTGTATAGACATGTGAACCCCACTCCTGGGACATGAGCTCTCCATTCTGGATTCCCCTGGGCCTAGTCCAATAGACATGTTTATGGAACTGGGTTTCCGTTCAGCTCATTTGCATATTTTATGCATATTCATGAAATTTGGTTCAAGAATAAGGGCATCTGTGTGTGTTAAAAATGTACATTTTCCTAATCTAGGGAAGAGTTCTGATCAAGGATCAAAACATAAGGTTGTCAGGGATTTAATGCACATTTCAAGTGTTTCCCATCAGGATTTCTTATTCAAATGGTCAAAATGTGCATTCAGAGGTTAGATGAAAACTCAGCTAGTGTCAGAAGTAGATGGCATACTTTATAGGCACATGACTATTCTTCATGCACAAAAAATTATTTGTATGCAAACATTTTGAAAGATCTTTTTTGTGTAATTTTCATACTATCCATCACATTCTAATATACCAATCTGGACCTTGAGAGTCTACTGGACTGCCCTGCACATTGAACAATTAGGTAACTTTTCCTGGCACCCCAGAGTTAGAGAGATAGTTTGTTTCAGAGAGAGAGAGAGAGAGAGAGAGAAATATGGACAATTACACAAAACACAATAGTTATACTAAGAAGATGAAAATGCTGTGTTTACAAAGGGAACCTCAGGGTTGTTTCATTTGATGCAGATATTTGCCATATGTTTACCACAGTTGTTTATGATGATGCTCCTCTTATTGCCATGTGTTACTTGGGCAGCACGTGTATTAAAGCGCTCTCTGTATGATTTCCCATATAAATATGAGCAGGGCATTTGCATTTTTGTTTCTCAAAATTAATACGATCACAGCTGAATGCCTCCCTCCCAATTATCCTCTGATTGCCTTATTACCCAACATTATGATGAATCAAGGAACAAAACAGACATCTGTGCCTGGTGCCAGATACCATTGAACAGCATTGCTGATATCTCACATCTGCCGATGTATCTTGCAAAAACAGTGTGGGAGAGCTATCACATGAATGTCAATAACACACTGAGAAGTTTGCCTCATGCAAGAAGTAAAGTTGGCATGTCTTGTGCAGCATTCGCTTTGCCAAAGCACTGAGAAGAAGTGCAACGCTGAAGAACTGGATATATGAGCTCACTGTGGCCACTTTACCCCCTCAACTGGTCTGAGTCTTGCGGGAGATCTGTAATGTGATTGCAGAGAGGACAAAAGGGCCCTCATAAAACAGCCCAAATAGTTTTACAAGGGCCATGGCTAGAACTGCCATTCTCTTTATGGCCAATTTCTGGAGCTCGTTTTGCAATGTTTTTTTATTACTCTTTTTTACTCAAGTAATAACCTCAATCCAAATATTACAAAGCAATTGATCTGACAGCAGCTGTCTGAAAAGGACCGTCATGAACAAGGGCAAAGTTTGGTGCATGACTAATTGCTGCTCATCATTAATTACACAAATCCTCAAAATAGCCGATGTAACACAACTGTTTTTCCCTCTGATTAGTGTTTCTTATGTTTAATTCCTCTACATTGGTAAAACATATCACATCAGTACAAACTATTAACAAGTCACCTGCCAGTTTGTCTTAGTTAGAGACAACAATATATGTTGAGCACATTTATTAATAATAATAATAATAATAATATTTATTTATAGAGCTTTACTATATAAAAGAATAAACAGTATTGTTATTGTCTAAAAACAATACAAAGAAGACCATATCAACATTGGCAAGAATAATGTATCTTTATCTTTTTTTGTAACAAAAAAATATATGTTACTGTTAAATGCCATATGCTATATGTGCTGAGTGGATGAGATATATGTCACATGGGTGGATGGGATACATGTGTTACATGTTTTATGTGGTTTTATATGTGTTGTTGCTGTGCTATGGAACAGAAGATGTGTGGAAATGATTATCCCTATGGGACAATAAAGACTCTATCCATCCATCTATCTATCTATCTATCTATCTATCTATCTATCTAAATAACAAAACACTACTAAAACAAGACAAAACAAAAATTCAACTTAAATAAACTCTTAAAAGTCATAAACTCATAAAAGGCTTTGCGGTATAAGTGAGTTTTTAAAGAGAGATTTAACCTTCTAACACTGTTCCGGTCAAAAATGACCGATTTACACATTCCCTGTACCATAAATATGCCATTTTTCATCAGATTGCCTCAAGACCTTATAATATCCTTCACAAAAGGCATTTGAACACATGAAATTCATTGTGACTCATTTCTTTGAATTTTGAGTGATTTATTCAACTTGGTCACATTTTCTTTGTTTACGGTCAAAAATGACCGCCATAGGTGGGAAAGAGTATAATTTCATCCAGGAGTTGAAAGAACCCGCGATGCATTAGTGAGGCACCCTGTGATGAACAGTGGATGGAAGGAAGTATGACGGGCACCTGTCTGTGTGAAGTGCATGAGTGTGCTTCATGACGTTTTACAGAATGCCAGCGTATGGTTGAATATGTGCCCTGACTACCATACCAACATCCATGGCTTTTTGGTGTTGCATTCAAGCTGTACACTTGCTACCCCATAGCCCCAAGTTTGAGGTCTGACTGATCCCTCTATTTGCTACAGTGTAGGCCTATCCCCTGTGTTTCTCTTTTGTGACAAATTACTTACTAAAAACTTTCACTATAGTCAGGTACAGGTCTCAGAGGGAAAGTGGATGTTGTTATGTGTGTGTGCATGGGTATACTATGCATGGGTGTACGTGCACAAACTCATGGGTGTGTGTGGGTGTTTGTGTGTGTAATATATATACTCTTTTGATCCCGTGAGGGAAATTTGGTCTCTGTATTTATCCCAATCCGTGAATTAACACTAATCCCAGCGCAGTGAGCTGCCTGCAACAACAGCGGTGCTCGGGGAGCAGTGAGGGGTTAGGTGCCTTGCTCAAGGGCACTTTAGCCGTGCCTACTGGTAGGGGTTCGAACCGGCAACCCTCCAGTCACAAGTCCGAAGCGCTAACCAGTAGGCCACGGCTGCCCCAATGTGTATACCTGAGAATGTTTGGGGAGATGTATGGAGCTTTTACTGGTTATTATAGTGGATGGAATCCACTATCTTGAAATCTCCTGGCTTCTTCTTCTTCTTCTTATAATCTTTTTTTTTTACCTTTTCAAGAATGAATGCGACTCTAACCGCTTAACGTACAGACATGTTGAAAAATAACCGTTGTGTAGGTCTGGAGTTGGACAAGAGATGTATTTTTTCAGATTTTCTTAAAAGTTTATACTTTTTAAGAAATAGGGGATTAAAAAAGTCAAAAAGTTAATTTTTCCCCCATAGACTTGTATGGCTGTGATGTCATAATGGCCTAAAGCCAGCTGCACTCGTTAAGCTCCCAGAGTCACCTGTGAATTCAACTGTCTCAGCTTCTAATGCATACATAGGGTGTGTTCGAAACGGGTAAAGTTGCTGGCTTTTAAGATATCTAACTGGGGAGCAAGGCAGCAAGTGCGGTTTGAAACCGAAAAAACAAATTCTGCTGCCTTTTAAGATATCTTAGAATTCCCAAATAACGGTCATTTTTGAAGGCAGCATCGATGCACACTTCATGCTCCCTCCTACCCATAATCCCTTGCGGCAACGTCTGAAACAGCTGTGAAAGGTAAACAAACATGGCGGATGACATCGGTAATGGCTGCTGAATCTGTTTAAAATGTCATTTGTGTGACCTTATTTTGCTTAGATTTGTAGATTACAGATTAGAAATAAACAATTTACTATCTGATTATGCCATTGTTGTAACCATTAATAGCGTCTGGTCTGATATATCTGCCGGCCGTAAAACTAATTTATACCGTTAGCCTGCTAGCTTACGTAAGCTAATTTAGTTTAACGTCAAGCCTTTGCTAACGTCATACCGTAGTGTTAACCAAAGATTCTAGAGTCCTACGCTCATTTTTAAAAGATGCATTTAATCCAAAGTCATGTCTAGTGAGACAGCTCTCTATGTAGGGAGGGAGGCAGTAGGCAGCTGTCTCCCGTTTCGAACACACCCATTGACTGTGGGTGTGTTCGAAACGGGTAAAGTTGCTGCCTTTTAAGATATCTAACTGGGGAGCAATGCAGCAAGTGCGGTTCGAAACCGAAAAAACTAATTCTGCTGCCTTTTAAGATATCTTAGAATTCCCAAATAACGGTCATTTTTGGAGGCAGCATCGATGCACACTTCATGCTCCCTCCTACCCATAATCCCTTGCGGCAACGTCTGAAACAGCTGTGAAAGGTAAACAAACATGGCGGATGACATCGGTAATGGCTGCTGAATCTGTTTAAAATGTCATTTGTGTGACCTTATTTTGCTTAGATTTGTAGATTAGAGATGAGAAATAAACAATTTACTATCTGATTATGCCATTGTTGTAACCATTAATAGCGTCTGCTCTGATATATCTGCCGGCCGTAAAACTAATTTATACCGTTAATCTGCTAGCTTACGTAAGCTAATTTAGTTTAACGTCAGGCCTTTGCTAACGTCATACCGTAGTGTTAACCAAAGATTCTAGAGTGCTACGCTCATTTTTAAAAGATGCATTTAATCCAAAGTCATGTCTAGTGAGACAGCTCTCTATGTAGGGAGGGAGGCAGTAGGCAGCTGTCTCCCGTTTCGAACACACCCTGTATAGAACTGGACAGTGTGCCGTCTGTTAAGAGTGATGCGAGTGTTAGTCCAGAGCCCCCTGGTGGCTGGCTGCAGTACAATGTGTAACTCCTCCCATCCCCATGTATTTCAATGGCCAAGTAGCCAACTTTCCATGTCACTTTTCTCACCTAAAACTATTTTTGTATCAACAACTTTTTATTCGAAAAAATAGTTTTCAAGATGCTTCAATACACACAACCTCCACGTTAACGTTAACAAGCAGCACATCATCTTCAGCCTAACAATTGTGACAGTAACATACTAGGCCTAGCACTACTAGCGAATGTTTTATATACATTATATAAATATAATAAACTGTAACTTACTGAGAACTAAGGTAGGCCTAATATAAATGAGAATGCCATAACGTTAACGTAACATAATTTCCGATAATTTCGTTCTGGCGTAATCTCAGAAGCCTTTCAAGCGACCATTTTGCAACATTAGTAACATCTGCTTTACCTACTCCTAGCTCATTCTTGGCACTTGAGGTTAATGACGCTACAGAGACTCTCTGCTCTACACTGGCATCTTGTCTGAATGCAGCATGTCCTCTTTCCTCAAGACCTACTCGTTCTAAACCTCACCATCCATGGCTGACGAACAGTATAGTCTCAGTACGAAAGGAACTTAGAGCTGCTGAGAGGAAATGGCGTAAATCCAGAGATGGAAATGATCTTAGTAACTACCAGTCTTTGCTGTCATCCTTTTCATCCACTGTTACACTTGCAAAAAAGGCATTCTATCAAAGCAAGATTGAGAGCGCCACTGACTGTAGAAAACTTTTTTCTACTTTCAAATCTCTTCTCAATCCTCCACCACCACCATCAACTACTTCACTGTCAGTAAATGACTTTGCAACATTTTTCACTGAAAAAGTTGCTAAAATAAGTGCTCAGTTTGATGCTCCTATAAGGAGGGCTTTGCCTTGTGTTAGTATGACCGCATCATTTGACTCTTTCTCTCCTCTTGATGAGGAAGCAGTCTCTCAATTGCTTCAGCGATGTCGTCCAACAACATGCCCATTAGATCCTGTCCCGTCCACTCTTCTACAGTCTATCTCACCCGCTGTTCTACCAGCAGTCACACATGTATTTAATGCTTCACTCAGTTCTGGAATAGTTCCTTATTCTTTTAAACAGGCTAGGGTTACACCTCTGCTAAAGAAAAGTACACTTAATCCAACTGAGGTGAAGAACTACAGACCTGTCTCCCTTCTTCCTTTCTTGTCAAAGGTTTTGGAGAAAGTGGTCTTCAAGCAAGTTTGTGACTTTCTTCATCAGAATAATCTACTAGACCCTATGCAGTCTGGTTTCAAGAGTGGTCATTCTACTGAAACTGCTCTTCTGTCTGTGACTGAAGCATTGAGAGTAGCTAAGTCCTCTGCTCAGTCATGAGTATTAATTCTACTAGATTTATCTGCAGCCTTTGATACTGTTAACCATGACATTCTCCTATCTATACTATCTGAACTGGGAATTTCTGGAAAAGCTCTTGACTGGTTTGAATCTTACCTTAAAGGGCGTTCTTTCAACGTGTCTTGGCAGGGACAGGTATCTAAGTCTCATGACCTCACCACAGGTGTGCCTCAGGGATCAGTATTAGGACCCTTGCTTTTCTCTATTTACACCACTTCCTTAGGTGATACCATTCGCTCCCATGGATTTGACTATCAATGTTATGCAGACGACACTCAACTTTACCTGTCTTTCCCACCTGATGACTCTAGTGTTTCCCACCGGATTTCTGCATGCCTTAAGGATATTTCAGCCTGGATGAAAGATCGGCACCTTCAGTTTAATCTCTCAAAAACAGAGTTTTTGGTGTTTCCAGCTAAAACAGCTATTCCCCAACAGATTAACATCCACGGTGCACGTTTCAATCCCCACGTCAAAATTTCCCAGTAAACCATAAATCCATGACTTTTCAATATATTTTCAAAATGATGATTTGGATGGAAAATCAACATAATATCAATGTCACCTTGCTATCTGGGAGCTTAACTTTGTATTTATGTGCAAAAAGAAAACAGAAAACCCCAACTGATTTTCCGCCATGTTTTTTCAAAATTTTCAAAAAGCTGACAAGTTAGGGAGGAGTCAGATTTATTACTGTGCTATAATTCACAGCAAATTTTTATTACTGTAGTTTGACTATTTTTGACCATAATTCATAGCGAAACCACAGCAACATACTGTATTTGTGAACACACACACACACACACACACACACCGCCCACACAAACATCTTCACTGTCATCACTCACATACATCATACATACAGTACTCTGCTTGCAAAAGTCCCTTCACCATACTTGCAGTACACTGCCCCCCCCCCACCTACACAGCACACTACACTGGCACTCCCTAAAACTACACATTTTGTATTGTATGGACTCAAAGATTAAGTGAGCTGATGTTGGAGGTCAAAGGTCAAATCCATGAGCGAGATATCTCAAAAATGCCTTGACATACATGCCTGACATTTCGATTGAGTGTTTGTATGGACTCAAAGATGAAGTGAATTGATGTTGGAGGTCAAATGTCAATGTGAAAAACACCTTGAGTGTTATATCTCAAGAATGCTTTGACACACAAGGTTTTTTGGTACGAGGGTTTGTATGAACTCAAAGATTAAGTGATTCAATGTTTTTTTTCCAGGAATCTCCCCACCAACATTAAGCCAGCAGCTTTCCATCCACTATTATAATTCCTCTGGCATTACATTTTCTAGTTATAACTTCATATCTGTAAAATATTGATTTTCATTCCGCAATGGTACATGTTGCCTGGGAGCAACAACTGAATTTAAAATTAGATTTTTGTTAAGTATGAGACTTGTACATTGAAAACCAGATACATCTTTTTGTTCTATTGTTAAGTTATACAGATAGGTGTTTTAAATGAATAAGTTAGCTTTAATTCTTAAAAATAGGAATTATTTTACTTTTTATCGTTATGGTGCAATGTTGCCTTGAGGCAACATATTTTAAAAATATATGAAAATTAAAAAATATATGCATATAAAAAAAATATATTTTTATTGTTAAAGTGTACATTTTTAAACAGAAAAAAACAATGCCAATATTTTTTCCCACAAGGATATCATGATGGGTGGGCACCATAGAGGGTTAAAAATACTCTTTGTCATTTGCATTGGTATTTATGTTGAAATAAGAGCAGTTCAAACTGTCTGGTCAAATTTGACCACGAACAGTAAATTAAGGGGGGTAGCAACGAACAGCGTTTAAAGGTTAAAAGATGTCACAGGATCTGCCAACCTTATTTGCTCAGGCAGTGCATTCCAGAGCTTTGGGACTAACACAGAAAAAGATCTATCCCCTTTAGTAGCAAGCCGGGACTCAGGAATAGTTAATAAACCTTTGCCTGCAGACCTTAATGTGCATGTAGGACTATAGGGCACTAGCATATCAATAATGTAACCAGGGGGAAGGCCTTGAGGACCATTACATTTTAAAATCAATTCTTCATAGTGAGAGCCAGCGTAGTGACGCTAGAACAGGAGTGATGTGTTCATACCTTTTGGTCTTATTAAGGAGCCAGCGTAGTGATTCTAGAACAGGAGTGATGTGTTCATACCTTTTGGTCTTATTTAGGAGCCAGCGTAGTGATTCTAGAACAGGAGTGATGTGTTCATACCTTTTGGTCTTATTTAGGAGCCAGCGTAGTGATTCTAGAACAGGAGTGATGTGTTCATACCTTTTGGTCTTATTAAGGAGCCTGCGTAGTGATTCTAGAACAGGAGTGATGTGTTCATACCTTTTGGTCTTATTAAGGAGCCTGACAGCAGAGTTTTTATTACATTTAAGTTGTAGTTACAGCCTATTTTTATGGGGCACATTTTGGATTTGCACCCAAACTCATTCTCATATTAATTGCTGCTTGGTGTGTGTGTGTGTGTGTGTGTGTGTGTGTGTGTGTGTGTGTGTGTGTGTGTGTGTGTGTGTGTGTGTGTGTGCGTGTGTGTGTGTGTGTGTTGGTCAGTGCCATCTGCCAAGACGGTCACCCCTGCTGTGGTAAATGGTTCTTCTATTTTAAGATGTAATAATCTGCTCATCCCTATTACACAGGTGTGCCTTCATTGATTGACTCTTAGGCTCAATGCTTATGGGAGCATCACTGACTAAAACACTTGGACTTGCTCAGTACAGAATTTGTGTTCAAAATAAAGCATTATCATTTACCAATGAATGCTCGCAGACCAGCAAAAAGTAATATCCTTGAATTTGCCTCAAGCCACATGAGATTATATTGTACTTTATTTCACAGAATATTTTCAGTAAACATTGTTTAGGTTGGGGTGAAGATGTGGGTTACTTGAAAATTAGTACAATAAAAACACGTATCACATTCATTTTATCCTCGTTTTTGGGGAGACAATCTGAACATTTTCTGCACAGCTCTCCAGAGTGGAAGAGACCTATCCTTACATAGTCCTATATGGTCTCTTAAGTGCAAGCAAGGCTTCATATAGTTACCTAAAATGGTTCTCTGAAATGACTGCCTTAAACACTAAAGTTGTCAATTTGTGTCAACATTGTCTTTTGTACAATTGTATTTTTTGTGTCAACATTGTCTTTTGTGTGTGTGTGTGTGTGTGTGTGTGTGTGTGTGTGTGTGTGTGTGTGTGTGTGTGTAAGTGGATGTCTAACCTATTTACCTTTTCATCTGTAACTGCGGTTAGAGGTAAGAGGGTCTAAAGCCATCCTTCTCTTCTCTCTCAGTCTCTCTCCATCTCAGAGCCTCCCTGCATTAATCTGACTCAAGGATAGGCCTCAGGCTTAACAAGCGAAAGGGAGATAGATTTCCCCAGAAGCTAGTTCAGAACTCCTGATTTCTGTGAAACTTTAAACGAGAAACTTATTTCTGATGATTCATTCCGCACTGCTGTTGATATCTCCTGGGCAAAACTAGAGAGCATGTGCAATGGGAACAGAATATCTGAGTGCTGATTTGAGCTCCCCATTCTCCACCTGAGAGGACAGTCTACTTATACGGTGTTCAGGGAGAGGAGAGTGGCTTGTTTCATACCTTGTGTCTATATCAATCCAGTTGTATGGTATTAATTAAAACCTGTCTTGGGCACTAAAGTCAAGGTCTAATTTCTATAGTAGTGAGCATGATAAATCTTTGGTGAAGCAGTGAAACTTGGACAGCGAGGATGGCTCACATACATTTAAAACTTTGTAAATGATAAATAAACCTTAAAAATGCAGAACTTACCAGGATTACCTGAACATGTGAAATATGTGTGCGCTTTGATGGATGCACAATAATCTGTCTTCTGTTTTTTGGTTAAGATATCTTTAAAAGATAAAAGAACTTCATTGGATACTACAGCTTGTAAGTTAATGTCTAGCAGAAGTTGAAGAATCAGGATGATAGCCTTGGAATTGTTGATGATGATTGTGCTCATCTGAACAGCTGATGTCACTACTATTCTCGATATAGATCTTTAGACACTGCAGCACTAAACATAATTTTCATGTGAGTGGTACTTACCAAATGTTGCTATTCCTGCTAAAAATATCTTCAGTTAATCATGATTGTTGATTGACAGCTTTACCTTTGCAGCTAGGCTGTAAAGCTTTAGTAGCAACATGAAGCTTTGTGGATGGTTGGATGTTATTCATATTGTCAGTCAGGAAAGGTATATCACTCAAATGCATTCTCCATTCTCCACATGTCAGTAATGTTTGTGATGTCCATGTAAGTGGCTTCCCACAACCAATCTCCATTAGTTGTCATCCAACGGCCTACTTATTGATAGCAATACAGCGACAGGGCTTGTATCAGTCAATCATTCCCCTACCCTCACTCCCACAGCCTACTGATGTAAACCAGATTGATGACAGTGAATGGTTTTCTCTAAAATGGACTCTTTTAGATTTCATTTCTGAGAGGGCCAGTCTGATTGTCTTTGTGGAGTCTAGCCATGACTGTTTGGGTTTTAAGGAGGAGCTTATGAAATGCTATGTGCGCTGGACAGTGCACTGGACATCTGTGTGGATTATTACTGTGCAAGCATTATGAAATAAGCTTCTATTCCTTATCAGCCCAGTGAGGCTACATGCCCATGTTTCATGTGCCAAGGTATTCATGTGTCCCAGGAATTGTCAACCAAAATATGGAAAAAAATAATTCGTTGGTCACCTATGTGAAAGATTAAGGCCAGACACGGTCCTGTTTCAGCAGTGCAGACCTGCATCGCCACACATATATTATCTTGTGTGCTGTGACTCACACTCACCTGCACCCTTTTTTTTATTGCTAAACTAGCCACCCACACCCCACCACATAATCATGTAATCAGTCAAACAGTGGGGTAGCTGCATTTCCAATCAGTTAACCCTTTCACACTGTGTGATGGATTGGCAGTAATGTCTCTTGAGGTTTCTTTTGAAGATGAGGTATGCCACTATGAGATAAATAACACACATGCGCATGAACATGTAACACATGTAAGACATTCTCCATAATTCAAGAGACTAGTGAAAAGGAAAAATGATATACATTTCAGAATTTTCATTGAAATGCAAATCAAGTTGAATTACACGCAACATTAGTCAGAGGGCTAAGTACTTTCTTAGCTAGGGAAAGTAGTTTCTACAACTAAAGTTCTCAGAGCTTGTGTGATTGATCTGCACTAGTTTATATGCCTTAACTCCCATACGGACAGGCTATATTTTAGTCCTTTTTTGGTTTTGGGGTGTATAACAATATCTGTTGATTTAACTATCTTAGCAGTAAAATATTTTTAGCCAAGAATCCATTTCATATATGGGAGACCTTAGAGATGAGGAAAAACATTGTTGCGTTTAGTTCTACCTCCGGTAGGGGTATCTCAAAAATGTGGGGTCATTGTCACTAGCCTATTAAAGACAATGCCTATTGAAAACAAGCCAGATATGTGCATACACAGCAACTAAGTTGCAAAGCATTCAAAAGACTTCACAGTACACACAACCTAAAAAGGCCAACAGTAGGCAGCTGCACTCTGGCTACAGTCAGTGGTTTCTGGGTTATTAGCTGGAGTTAAGGATAAATGAACAAAATAAAATTCTCTTTGTTTAATCAATATAAGCTGTAATACTAGAAAAAAGTCAGGATCAAATCAAACCCCATAGCACAGTTGAGCCGTCTGTAGACGACATGCAGAGACTCCACACAGGCCGGCCACCGGGACTTAACAGAGGACTCAAAACAAAATACACAAAGTCACAAAACTCAAATCAAAAGCCCTTTTCACTTTCTTGCCCATATGATCATTAACTTTCTAAAATTTGAGCTAGTGAGACATCGGCATTGTCAGGAAAGTGCAACAACTCCCATTTCCTCATGCGGTCCATTTTCCTCTCAGAGACTGTTTTGTAATTGAGTTCCATAGACTTCCAAGTGCCCTAGGTGCTCTCTTGAACCACAGGCCAATGTAGCATCTTCAGAAGCCTATTATTCCTTCATCAGTACACTGACTCTGTTGATTAAGTGGACAGTGTTTGAGAGCAACAGTTTTTCCCTGCATATGAGACATGCCATAACCTGTAAACAGTCAACAGATCAAGTATGCTGACCTGCCTGTTACACCTCACAGCCTAAATACTGCATTAGAGATGCACTCAAAAAGTCACAACTGAACTTTTCAAGTGCAAAGTGGAGACAAGTCCCTGACACTGTCAAAGCATGCCCAGTTTGCTTGATATTGCTCTGTGTAACGCTGTTGATTGGGAAGGCATCGATGTCATGGCTACTACACTCAGAGGTGGGCACCAATCAAAAACTATTTTGTTACAAACTAATACTGGCTCATGAAATGCAACAAAATAAAATACAAAATACTGAAGTGAAAAAATGTATTTAATTAAAATACAAGTAATTAGTAATTTGAAAATACAAAATACCCAGACAATAATCATGGTATTCCAACTTTTAAAAGAAACTGCAAGGTGTATTATTGAAAACGTATCCCAACAGACAATTCACTAGTTCGCCCATCGGTATGATTGCTATACTAGAGTGTATGGGTAAAGCACGTGTGCTTTACCCATACTTGCAAGTATGCAAGTATGCACCCCAAAAAACCACAGCAAGCTTGCACCCCAAAAAACCACAGAGGAAGGCCGCTACCAAATTACATAAGCGCTTGCTGAGCGAGTCGTAAATCCGCTAGATTGGAGCGGATGTAGGACTGGTAGGCATCCGAGGACCAACGGCCCAGTATTTTAATTTGTTCTGAGGCAGAGTTGAACATGAATATGGAGTGTCTTTTTCTGAGCTGATCGGTTTTACTCTGTTTGACCTAATGGTGTCTTGGTCTAGCTGCTGGAGATCTGTGATGCATGGGTGGACATCGGGAATGAAGTAAGACGAGGGGCATGTAAACTCACTACATCTCAGCAGCCCAAAGAAGGCCAGTAGAAACATGACGGAGAGGGTGAAATCCAAGTGCTGTGACATGAACCCTTTGCGAAGGGTAGCGATTAACGAGAATGCTTGAGGTAATGGGAAGGCGGGAGTCTTGAGGGACTGGCTGTTGCCTACGGATACCTTTAATTAACAAGCCTATCCTGGTGTCGGAGATGGAAGGGCATTCGGAGCCGTGGAGGAGTTTGTAGAAGAAATGGATGCCGACTAGGTAAACTCTGATGGAGGAGACTTTAATCTTGACTGAAGTGTGGGCGTAGGTGATAAATGAGGAGATAGTGACTGTATCGAAACTGGGAAATTGTAGTGAGTGCTTTGCGTGGAACTGTTTGAAGCAGGACCTACTGGACTGCCTGGTCTTGGGTGCGATGGCTTGAAGAGCTAGGTTGGTTGTGATGGGCTGGAGATAGCTGAGGGGGTGGTTTATAGGAAGATGGTTTCCGAAAAGCTGGGGAGTGGAGTAGGGTACGGGTCCGCCTCTGGAGCCAAGCTTCTGAATCTCTGGAAGTTAAAATGAGAGAGAGAGTCAGCAATTTCGTTGTGGCAACCTGGGACGTGTGCGGCTCTTATGATAAACTGGTAGCTGGCTGCTGTCCAGATCAGACGCCTAATAAGAGGAGAAAGCGCAGGAGATTTTGAGTTATCGATGGCGTGCACTACAGCTTCGTTGTCGCTATGAATTAGCACACTCTTGGAGGTCCACTCCTTCCCTCAGAGGAGGGCCGCGATGACTACAGGATATAGTTCAAACATGGCTGAAGATTCATTTTCAGCTGTTAGCTCTCTGAACTCTAGTGGCCACAGGGATGCAAACCAGCGCCCTTTGAAAAAACCTCCGAAGCCTATTAAAGGGGCTGCGTCAGTGTACAACTGGAGTTCTTCTGGGGATGAAAGGCAGTCGTCATAGAACATGCACAGATCATTCCATTCGTCTAAAAACATTTTCCAGAGTTTAAGATCGGCCAGACACTGGATATCTAGCGATACAATATCTACGAAGAGATGGGATTGTTAAGGCGCAGTTTAGAAGATGCGAAATGAAAGAGCAGCCCTGGGGAATGATTTGCATAGCGAAATTTAGGTGGCCTAGAACGGAGAGGACTTCTTGTTTGGTGTGAGATTGGGAGAAATTGTTCAATAGGAAAGAGATTCAGTCTTTTCTCTCTTTTGGGAATAATGATGAGAAGTCCTTGGTATGTAAAATGATGCCGAGGACTCGAGCCTAGATGCGGGACCGCATGTCTTTTCTTCTGAGAGTGGAACTCCCAGTTTTTTTAACACGTCGGTTAGCGTGGAAATGCCTAGGGCCGGTGGGTAGGATTGGGGGATAACTACGAGAAATTCATCCAGAAGATGGACGAGAAATGTGAGCTTATAATTATTCTGGAGAATCCAGTACAGAGCTTCTGATAGTGTGTCGAATATTTTGGGACTGCTGTGACAGCCAAAAGTGAGGCCAACTGCGAAATAGTATTTCTTATGCCATTTGACTCCGAAGAGGTGCCAAAATTCGAGATTGATGGGCATGACTTTGAAGGCTGAGGTGATGTCGGCTTTGGCTAACTAGCAACGTCTACCTGCCTTTTTGATCAAAGCGATAGCGTCGTCAACAGAGTGGTAGTGCAGCGAGAACACCTCTAGGGGGATTAAGCTGTTAATGCTAGGAGTGCTGCTATTGGGTGGGGCTGAAAGGTCAATGATTAACCTATTTTCTCCTGAGTATTTGCGCGTAGCTACGCCTAAGGGATTGATTCTGTAGACTGGAAATGGATGCTTGGTGAACGGACCAATTAAAAAGCCAGATTCGACCTCTTTGCTTAGAAGTGATGTGACCACCTCTGGATCTTTTATGGCGGATTGTAGGTTTTTGCAGACGAAAGACTCTGTAGGTCTTGCTAAGACGCCTGGGTGGAACCCGTGAGTCAAACCCGAAGTCAGATAGTTGCAAAATTCCCTATTTGGATTGGGCTGAAGATCTGAATGGAGAGCAGGAACAATAACTGGAGTGGATATGGAGTATTGATGTTTTTAAGTGTGTAACAGACCAACTTGACATGGGCACCTGCAAAGTAGCTGCATATGTGGAGGTAACGGCAGGAGGACTGAGGGCAGTGGGAATAGTTGAATCTTCGACAGATTTCTCGACCTTTCCTGAAAAGCTCATCCTCTTCTCTGGCTTCTCTGGCCGCGGCATCGGGGATGCGGGGAACGTAGGATGAGGATTTAGGGGCGCTGGAGCTGCCGCTATTATCGCATATCACGCGATTATGGAGCTCCATATCGAGCACGCCCCAATAAGGGGTTTGGTTCCAGAGGCTCACTCTGACGGTGGTAGGTGTAGAAGTGGGCGCCCCCGTAGGACACGGCTAGGCCAGTGATGATTACGCTCTTTACGTCGGCTGGGGAAGACTGGGCCAGAGTGTTTAAAAGACAGAGTAAGTTTGTCGCAAACTAAATCCCGGTTATGAGAGGGGATGGGAAGGGAGGGCAGAATTGTGGAAAGGTCTATATCTGCACCTGACAAGATGAGGCTCCTGGTGGACGGGTGGTGGCTTGAACGCTACGGCGTGAGGAGGCGGTGGGAGGGCCTTTGCTGTGGCTAGTGAATAGCTGAAGCCGGAACGGGCCGTTGTGATCTGAAGCGCTCGCAAAGATGCAAAGCACTCGCTGACGACCCACTGCGGCAGGCTGGTCTAGCACGGAGCCGGGGAAGAGATGGGGAGGGAGCGGTCGTTGACACGACCGGAAGTGGAGCGGCCTGGGACAGGGTCGCGGGAAGTGGGAGGGGGAAGGAAAGAGGGTTGGGGGGAAGTAGCGACGCGGTCGCTACCGGAGCCGGCTGAGACCAGGATCTCGGTAACTCGTAAGAAAAATGGGGAGCTAGTGAGGTGAATCTTTGAACGGACGTCTCTTCATGTACAGACTTAGCTCGGGGAATGGAAAGGGGAGGGGGGAAAGGGGGGAGGAAGGGGGCAGTCGTCGGAATGACTGGAGGGTGGGCAGCCCTGGACCAGGTCCTGGCTGGGGGAAGTGGATGGGGGAGGGGAAGAGGGGGCGGAGGGTGTAGCGACGCGGTCGCTACCGGGGCCGTCTGGAGAAGTGGAGTCGGATCCGGAAGTACGGCGGAGATGCGGTGGGAAGGAAGTCGGCGGGAAAGAACCTGGGCTGCTGACGTGACTGTGGCTGAAGCAGCTGAGTGATACGCTCTGGAGCGTGTGGTGTAGGAGAGTGCTGTCGACGTGCCAGGTTTCGCGGGGTGACTGGTGGTAATGCCTTGTGCTTCCCCTGGCTGAGTGGCCTGCGGAAGGATCCGCGCCAGAATGCCAGAAAGAGCAGCCTGCTTCCTGGTCCTGGAAGAGAACAAAGAGAGGGAGCGGGAAGGAGAAAAGACTGGGTTATAGGAGGAGACGAAGGAGATGGAATTTCCTATCCGACCTACGGAGCGAGATGCCACGGGAATGGAGAGTGCAGCGGATGCGTGCTACTGTCCAGTGGATGGGTTATCGCTTTGCTGGCGCTGGGTCCTGGTGCTGCCGTGAGATGAAGCTGCTGAGCGGGAGCTGCTGCCTCGGATGGGGGCGGGGGAGGAGCGCCTTCTGTGTCCTGTGTCCTGGGTTATACACCGGCGGCGAGGGGAACAAATTGAATTGTTTTCGCCCGGCAGAGGGCCCTGGGTGTTGGGTGTTGGCAGGACGAGGTTGTCCTCCAGATCGCTGGAAGAGATGTGGATCTCCAGTTCCATGGAAGCGTTTTGTCTACGAGAAGCAATACTGATTTCGCGAACGCCGGAGTGTGTGACGTGAGGAAAAGGAGGTTGGCTTAAATACCCTGGCGGCGGCAGTGGGTGAGTTAATTGCTGTCAATCATCCCTGTCAAGACTCCTCCTGTTTAGAAAACATCATGAAATACTACTTTCTGATTGGCTAGCAGGGGGTTATCAATTCTGTACATTGGGGCTCCTATGATCTGGTAAAGAAAATGTAATCACCGTCCCATTTCAATGGAAAAGACGATTAAACTGACAACAAGCAGGCTTCGGAACAGTGGAATCAATATTAACAAAGCAAACTACCCACCATCATTTTCCGTAACCAATGAAAAGTAGTACAACAAATTGAACAGGTCGGCCTCTTTTTAAACTGAACTGCTATAAATGCATGCCTATGCCTACATACATGACTGGCAACATGGGGGACGAACTGAATAACATCCTGTAAGGTGTCCCGATATAAACTTGGTGGAGAAAACTCCACTCCGTTTTGTCGGGACGCCTATCGGGACGCATATCAGGACACCTCAGCGACTGTTATCCTCAACATAAATCCTCATGTCAAATCCATTAAGTGATTTAAATACTGTCCTGTAGTGAGAATGAGGTTCAGCTATTAGGTACTCAAGGTCATGGGGTCAAAGTTCATGGTCATATGGGGTTCATGTTGTAGCACTTGATACACCTGACAATTCAAGCTACTTTTTTTTTTTTTTTTTTTAAATCAACAATCTTGTAGCTAAAACACTTTTCTAGGACCTATCATTAACACCAACTGGCATACAATTGTCCCCAAAGCGAGTGAAGACCATTCAATACAAGTGCAAATCCTTTTTGGGCATGACATACTATTTCAGACTATTGACTGACTACAGACTGACTTGACCACACAAAAAGGCCCACCATCCTTTCCTGTGGACCCCAGGGGTCAAAGAGTCCTTTGTGGGCTAAGACCGCCCTACACAGAACCCCGACTTTGTCCTCCCCAATCCTGACAAGGCTTTTACTCAAACTGTTGATAAAAGGGGGGACATATTATATGACTTCTGTTCTTTTGCAGGACCATGGAGGGTGGCAGCGCCCTGTTGCTTATTTTTCAGCTAAACTTGATCCTGTGGCGGCAGGGCTGCCCTTGTGTCTCAGAGCGCTGGCAGCAGCTGAAAAGGCTGTGCTAGCCTCTAGAGACATTGTTGCTTATTCACCCTCGGTTCCTTATGCTGCATCTCTACTCCTTTAAAAACGCACCTCTCACCTCTCTGCAGCACGATATCTCTAACATCACACAGTGTTGCTAGACATGCCTAATATCACGATAGTGAGATGCACTGTTCTTATCCCTGCTACTCTTCTCCCCACAGCTGATGATGGCGAGCCACATGACTGTGTGTCATCGAACTTAATCACTTGTGTTCCCCCAGAGTTGACCTTGCTGATAGGCCTCTGCCAAATGCTGAACTGGCTCTAGTTTCCAGGGACCCAGCCACAGGCAGAAATGCAGTAGGTTATGCGGTAGTGTCGGCTCATGCCACACTCCGATCTGGCCCTTTGCCACAACACTATTCTGCCCAGGCTGCGGAATTGGTTGCACTCACTGAAGCCTGTAAATTAGCTGAGGATAAAACTGTTATATCTACACTGATTCTCGATATGCATTTTGGGTAGTGCATGATTTGGAGACATAGACATTTTTTTGAAATCTGATGATAAGCCTATTCTGCATCATGACAAAGTGGCTGTGTTACTGGAAGAAATATTACTCCTCAAAAGCATTTGCTGTGTGTAAATGTCAGGCCCACACTAATGGCACTGATTCTCTGTCTTTGGGCCGCAGCTGTTCTGACCCTCGATGTGACTAAAACTTGTCCTGTATTAACCACTTCTCTCCCACAAGACTTAATTGCTATACAAACATTTTCCACTCAATGAGAACGAGAAACCTGATGCCGTAATGGTTGCATCCTTCTAAATGGGGTCTGGCAGAGTGCTGATGGAAAGCCCTGCCTACTATGTCACGTCTTCCCACATTTTAAATTAACACATGAGTTGGACGATGCGTCAAAAGGAGGGATGTTTGAGATCTCATGGAAAATGGTTCACAAAAGGTTTTACTGCATATGCCCAATCATACTGTCAAAATGTCTGATTTGCATCACTCAATATGTAGGGATAGGACAACCTCAATCACTGGCAGCCCACCCACCACCTGAAAAACCTTTTGATCATGTAATGATGGATTTCATTGAGCTTCCACCGAGTGAAGGAAAAAATATTGTTTGGTAACAGTAGATATGTTCTCAAAATGGGTAGAGGCGTTTCTCACCTCAAAACAGGATAGCACAGCAATAGCAAAGGCATTGATTGGAGTTCCCTGTAAGTTGAGCAGTCACTGTGGAAGTCTATTTGTGAACAAAGCCATTGAACATTTAACTGACATCTTAGGGATGGATTTAAACCATTACTGCTCTTACCACCCCCAGAGCGTGAGTTTACAGTAGGCCTACCAGGCTACTGCTTGTATAGCACGCAAAGATATCTACCTATCACATCTGCCAGTGCCTATTTATTTAATCACACACAACCGAGTATTGCGTCTTTTGAATTCTCACCCCTACAGTATCTGCACACTCTGTTTCGAGGGACAAGGGGCAGACTAGGCGCCGGGGCAGGGGGAGAATGAGAAATGGGATTAGGCATGAGGGTCTGTAGCATTATGAATGAGAAATGGGATTAGGCATGAGGGTCTGTAGCATTATGAATGAGAAATGGGATTAGGCATGAGGGTCTGTAGCATTATGAATGAGAAATGGGATTAGGCATGAGGGTCTGTAGCATTATGAATGAGAAATGGGATTAGGCATGAGGGTCTGTAGCATTATGAATGAGAAATGGGATTAGGCATGAGGGTCTGTAGCATTATGAATGAGAAATGGGATTAGGCATGAGGGTCTGTAGCATTATGAATGAGAAATGGGATTAGGCATGAGGGTCTGTAGCATTATGAATGAGAAATGGGATTAGGCATGAGGGTCTGTAGCATTATGAATGAGAAATGGGATTAGGCATGAGGGTCTGTAGCATTATGAATGAGAAATGGGATTAGGCATGAGGGTCTGTAGCATTATGAATGAGAAATGGGATTAGGCATGAGGGTCTGTAGCATTATGAATGAGAAATGGGATTAGGCATGAGGGTCTGTAGCATTATGAATGAGAAATGAGATTAGGCATGAGGGTCTGTAGCATTATGAATGAGAAATGGGATTAGGCATGAGGGTCTGTAGCATTATGAATGAGAAATGGGATTAGGCATGAGGGTCTGTAGCATTATGAATGAGAAATGGGATTAGGCATGAGGGTCTGTAGCATTATGAATGAGAAATGGGATTAGGCATGAGGGTCTGTAGCATTATGAATGAGAAATGAGATTAGGCATGAGGGTCTGTAGAATAGACCTCTCCAGAATAAGTCCCGCCACCTAACTTCCGTATCCATCCAACCTTCGGTCGTCAAATGTCTATGGGAAATAACATGGCGTTTTGAAAGATCGTACCTGTCAAACTCTGTAGGTGACAAAGTAGAAAAAGCTGCTGGGCAGATTGACCTACACACTTCTGCCATCTAGTTTCCACTGGATTTTTTGATTATCAAAAAATCCAGTGGAAACTAGATGGCAGAAGTGTGTAGGCCAATCTGCCCACCAGCTTTTTCTACTTCGCTACCTACAGATGTTTTACCCATAGACTGTATATATACAGTCTATGGTTTTACCGGTATGATATTTCGAAACGCCATGTTATTTCCCATAGACCATCGACGCCAGGAAGTTGGATGGATACGGAAGTTACGGAGGCAGGACTTATTCTGGAGAGGTCTATTATGAATGAGCATGAGGGTCTGTAGCATTATGAATGAGAAATGGGATTAGGCATGAGGGTCTGTAGCATTATGAATGAGAAATGGGATTAGGCATGAGGGTCTGTAGCATTATGAAAGAAATGGGATTAGGCATGTAGATCACTGTCTTAACCAGCAAGCCCGTTTTACATTAGGCAATAATTTAGATTAAGGTTAGTCTTTAATTGGTGTTTATTTCATTCCTGTTTATAAAAATATTTTAAGTATTTAGTTGAGAAGTGTTTGCTGATTTGTATTTGTTAAGCTCTTTGCCAGCTCAGACAAAAAAAAGCAGGTCAAATTATTTGAACAGCTACAGAAATAGATGGCCATAGATAGTTTAAGTTATTGTGGGGAAAAGTCTTGGAGGAGTATTTTTTTTCTTATCTTAATTTAATAGAATAATAGAATACAATACAATACAACATATTTTACTGTCCCCATGGGGGAATTTGTCTTAGCACAGCATAACCCAGTGACAGACAACTTAAATAATTAACTTTAATATGTTTATTTATTTGTATTTGCATTATATTACAATACAAAGGAATTTGATGTAAGAGTATGGTCTTTGGCCTTCCTTGTCCTTCAGTTTGTGAGTATGGTGTTTGGTGCATGGCTTTACTGATGTATTTGGGCTAATTTAACATCTTGAGCCTGTTTATGTTTATCTGAATGTTTTGCCTCATGCCACCCTTGAATTAATCAGTGCCCTACTAGAGACACCCTTGTTAAAAATGTTTAGAATCACCACTGGATTAGAGGGATCAAAACTCACCGAGGTTGAAAGCTCTCTGAGTCGGGAGGAGTGATCGGGTGCCGCACTCCAAGCTTGCAACAGCCAAGAAAGAGCTGATATCGGAGGTGGTGAGGGAGGGCCCTGAAGACACTACAGAGAGGCTACAGCTGATGAGAGGCTACAGCTGATGAATTCAGGAAGAAGGGTTGTGCGAGGGGAGAGAAGTGTGAAACTGTGGGGACTAGGATTATTGACACTCTGTTTTCTAGCAGCAATAGCTCTTCTGTGTGGAGGAGTGAACAGCTCCTGTTTGAGAGCCCAAGAGCTGTGTAAAGCTGTGAAAGTTGCAGAATGGGAGGCCGATGTTTCAGCTCTGGACCTGCGAGAGGACCATTAACATCATTATGAACTGAGGTTATGCTGGAGATACACTAGATACAAGGTGAAAGGGTGAAAGCTGTCAACATGACCAACTACTAGGTGTGTTCCCACATGCCAATACTGATCCAAGGCAACCCCCTTCCGAATCTAAGATGTGAGTGACGATAAGAAGTGCCAGTTTTGATAGCATTGGCCATTCATCCTAGATACAATCGGAACTAATGGAATGCGATCTTTGACTCCCAGGCCCTGAAATGTGCCCCTGCAGAGAAAGGGACGCTCGGCTGACATAAACGTGTTGGCCTGGTCCCCTGGAGAACGTGTGCAGCTGGTAAGCTTAACGGAATTGGTGGTTCCCTTTGGACAGTGAATTCAACACCTGTGTGGTGGCAAATGGCACTACAAAATTAGGACAGCTAAGATCGGATCAATGCAATTATGCCTGGTCACAGTACCCTGGAAAATCCAGAGTTCCCGCAAGAGCACAATTTGAATTATCTCTGCGAGACACTCTGGCAATGAGTAATGATGCACGTTACTTTTACCCCTTGTATCACAGGGAGCCAATCACATCGGTGTATCTTATATATGTGGGCCAGAGGCGAGCTAAACAGATTACAGTCGTAGTGTTATCCAATTGCGTCGAAGTCCGGAATCAGTCAGTAAACATTGGTCGTACAGTATAGTGTTATCCAATTGCATGCAGTGAGATTTTCAAATGCACGCTTGGTGCCGCCCCTCCAGTTGGGCCATTACATTACATTCGTGGCCAGACCCTTAATCTTTCTAGATTACCAGGGTCTGGAATCTCCAGGCTATGGTCACAGTGGCGTAGCACAAGATCCTGGGCCTTATGCATAGGCAGTCCTGATGGGCCCCATGCCCCCTCCTCATGCATATATTATATATACCTTATCTCAGACTCTCATATCAACATGTCTTCCACAGAGCACATCCACATGCAATGGCTGTGATGGTCAAATTTCATAAACTTTGAACCATTACATCATGCACACAAATCTTGAGATAGTGAAAAATGTCAGCTGCAGCTCCCCCTACGGATATGAAAATATGTAAATTGCAATGCCCCTATGGATGGAATTTCACTAAACCTGGCTTGTGTTCAGAGGATGTCATAGTGATTCTACATGTCAAATTTCATGCAGTTCACACCTTACATATTAAGGTGAACTGAAGTAACTGAAGTGCCCAATTTTTGCATTTATGTCTTTCACTAGGTGGCACAAAAAAAATCTCTGACAAAACCTATATGACTGCACTGCACTAGTGATAGCACTGGTCATAATAAAGGCCGCTCGAGACGGACTAGCCCATACCTACATTGAAATATGTTTAATTCCTAATTATATTTCAGTTGTGCCTCTACTGTAACTGTAGCTGGAGAAATTAGTAGCATACCTGTGAATCTTTTTTATAATAAATATACATTCTTAGGGCTTTTTGTCTTTATGCAGATAGGATGGAGAGTGATAGTTGGCAAGAGAGAGAGATATGGGTGGGATTGGGGAATGGCTGCAGGTTGGAATCAAACCCAGGTCCCCCATGGCCACTATGTGGTCAGGATGCTGCTGCTGAAACCCAGGTCCCCCATGGCCACTATGTGGTCAGGATGCTGCTGCTGAAACCCAGGTCCCCCATGGCCACTATGTAGTCAGGATGCTGCTGCTGAAACCCAGGTCCCCCATGGCCACTATGTGGAATCAAACCCAGGTCCCCCATGGCCACTATGTAGTCAGGATGCTGCTGCTGAAACCCAGGTCCCCCATGGCCACTATGTGGTCAGGATGCTGATGCTATGGCTCCCCCATACCGAAGATACTACCTGTGATTTAATAATGGCTGTTTTGAAAATCAGACATACTGTATGTATGACATACTATGATGATTTTGACAGGCATCAAAAATGTTAATGTTTTCAGTTCAATTTACTGTTATGGAAATGGTCCCTTTACCTTTTGACATTGTGTGTAACCATTTGTGGCACAAAACAGAGACCTGTAATCATTTTAATTACAGTGAATGTGTCAAGGATGACCTTTCATCTGTGACAAAAAGGCATTTTTTGTCTCTCTTCATCCATCCATTTCTCCTTTTCTCAGCTGTGATGAGTGGGTTGGTCAAGAATTTGTTTCTCCCTCGGAGACAGGAGGTTGAAATGTTTCACTCGGGAGTCGATAGCGGTTTTGTCGGCTGGGCTGGGAAGGTGCCCGGGCGGACATTCCACATTTATTACCTCTTAATGATCAGTCTGTATGAGGCCAGTTAACATTGTGGGAGGGGAGGGGTGTGTGTAGATGAAGAACTAAAGGGAGAGGAGAGAGACGAGACGAGAGGGATGGGAGTGCCTGTGAATCACCGTAAAGAGATTGCTGTAACAAAGGCACTCACATCATTGCTGGGACAAAGGCACAATCTGGCTCTAACTAGCTCTAATGGCAGACAAACAACCTTGAGGCAGTATCCCTTGTTGTTTCTAAATGCGCTCTTTTTTAACAACTGAGCCAAAGGTCTGTAGAAACTATTTTCGGTTCCATCTGCTTTCATTCTCAGAAGCATAATGTGTCTCCATGAGGTGACATTGGCTCTTGTTAGACTGCAGAGCAGCAGAGAGCACGTTTCACACATACTCAGCCCTAATCCACTTTGTGGTGACCTCATCTCACCATGAAAATCTGTTGTTTACCTCTGAGAGGACAGGTAATCCAAACCACCCATCCAAACTACTTGTCCAAACCACCCGAAAATGATTCACACGCTCTTAACCCCTTCATACAGCCAGGGCTGTAGCTGAAAAATAAGCAATTTCCCTGATGAAGACCTTGTGACACACATCTGATTTCCTGCATGGCACCGAAGCTCTTATATGTGACAACTGTTAATTCAGCAGGATGCAAATATTCCAAGGGGATACTTTTGTGCCATGCTAATTTTGTCAGTTTTGCAGTAAAAACACATGCACCTGTTTTCTTTTTTGTATGTCACATACATGTATGAAACAAGCGAGAAGCTGCACTGACAAAAGGGGGTGAGATTAACTGATTCTCTACAGCATCCCTCTCCAGGCACAGCACAAGTGCACAGCTGCCAGATGTCCTCGTCAACAAACGTCATAACCTGACAGTGCTAAAGCAGGTGCTAAAGCAAGGGAACCACACCCCACACACAACTTGTGTGCTTTATTATGACTGTTGTGTCTCTGACATTTGACATTTGGTTTTCAGATGAGCTAGGGTTTGCATAGGTTTACACATACAAAAGTGGCAAAAAAAGAACACCTGCCATTTATACTTTATTGTATTTTAACCTTTCAAACAGCATTGGAGGATCTGACAGTTTGGTTGTGGGATAGACAAAGTAAAGATGAGAGATCTGGCAGCACTTGAGTAGGCCTGCTGTGCTTGTTGTTTGAGAGACAGGGCCTTTTTTAAGGGGAATGCTCAGGCCTATACCTATGTAGATCATTTTAGCATGTGTGAGTGGAATTAAGTGAAATCCTGCAATACTCTGACACAGAGTAATTCTCACAATGGTTAGATGAACAAAAAACAGTTTGTGTTGTCCTTAGCACATGAGATGAGATACCTGATATAGTACATGCAGACCTAGCACCCTCCAGTGGAGATAAGAGTATGTGTTCATTTTAGGAGTGTGTCAAATGTAGCCCATGATAAATAAACAAACAAATAAATAGGTTGATAAATATGTAAATGCAAATGTAGACTAATATATAAAGGAGACTAGCTAACAAATAAATAGCCTGAGGTCAATTTTACTATAGTCATACACAAGGGCTCTTAAACTTTTTGGTTCCAAGGACCCCTTGTGGGGGAGAACATCTTCCGAGGACCCCCATCATAACTGTAACAATGAAGCATATGCCATTTGTATTCTCTGGAGGTCAATGAAGAGAGATGTCAATGAAGCCTATGCCATTTGTATTCTCTGAGATTGTGACCAGCTTCACTATCCTGTGTTTCCTGGCAGCTGTGTAACTTGGTCTTTTGTCAGCTTTGGATTTTGCATCACTTGATAACATGGACTGACTCAAACATTTCTCCACATTGGTCAGCTATAGCTAGCTGGAACATAAGCCAAGCTAAACAGCAGTAGACATGGTTCTGTGTGACCTGAGTGAAGTGATTCAAGTTAATGTGGGCGGGAGCTAATAGACACAATTTGCTTGTTGGATTGGTGAAAAGGGGTGTCATCATATGATTTTTTTAATGATGAACCACAACTTTATCAGTTTAAAGCAAATTATTTCTGCGGATCTCTTGGCTATGGGTTGCTGACCCCTGGGAGACCCCAGACCCCACTTTGAGAACCACTGCTCTAAAACTCTAACCTCCTGCAAGAACATCCAGGCTTCTTCAATAACTTAATGACTCATATTCAATGATCAAGTTCTTAGATAAGTCTAATGAAAATCCTTCTTAAATTCACTATCCACACCAAAGAGATTCATTGTAGGCTTTTTTTATTTGAAGAGGGTTTAGTCAGCTGTCAGCTCCTTGGGAAGGCGAGTGCCGTCAACACCACCAACTCCAACAGAGTTTGGCTGCTAAACGTTTGTGTTTCAATGCATCACGCCACAACGTCTGAGGATGAGCTCCGTGGAAATATTCCATTTTTTCGGAAAAAACTCTCCTTTACGATGGCATTTTTGGCGTATATCGGAACATGGGCCTTGTTCATGTCTCCTACAAACAAACGTAAATAACAATGCAAATATCTGCTGTTCTTTCATTTCATATAGATAGATAGATAGATACTTTATTGATCCTCAAGGGGAAATTCAAGATATATATATATGTATGTATATATATGCTGCCCTAAATGTCTAGACAAACCTCGGAAATGTAGTCTCAGCTTTAAGCTACAATGATGACAGGAGTCTATTTTTTTCTATCAGAAGATAATATTTGACTGGTATTTCTGTGTTGTGTAGGGCCTTCTCTCCGCATTTGTTGACCATTAAAGGGCCCATTGAACACAGAAGACAGGCGACAGAGAGGAATAGTGTATTTCAGACTGGCATCATCATTATCCTGACCTGAGGCCTTTTCATATGACAAAAGTATAGGCTACTGAAGCAACACTTACCTAGGCCCCAACCATACCGCCAATTGCTGGTAATTGGGTAATGATATTTGTCCTCCGGACTCTTCCGTTTCCTTAGTGAGAGATACCTGTACCGTCCCGTCTCTTCTTTCGTGAAACCTTGATATAACTCAGTCCTGGTCTCGCTTGAAACAGGTCTCATTATATTTATATCTGAGACTGGATCAAGAGGTTTCGGTTTGGACACGTTCACCTCTGTTGTTTGACTTTGCAAAGATTTTTCTCCTGAAGGTTCAGTAACATTGGGCAATTTCACCTTGCGTTCCTTAGATGGTGGTTTAGGGTGTTTTATCCAGTTCTGACGAAACCAATTTAGTCTAAGCAGATTTTCTTTTAAAACAGCTTCTTTCCAAAAGTCTTGTCTCTGCGAGTCCATAGCCTTATAACCAAAAAGCTATTAGCCTAATGGCGAAATATTGAACAACTAAAGTGAATCACACATTAGCCTAGTGTTATGATAATTCCTACTGCCATATGGCCTTAGTCATAGCAAAGATCCTTAATATACCTTTATCAACCGTCTCTGGTCATAGCGTGTAGGTAGGCTATTCATGAAGCTGCGTCAAACAATGGTTATTACATCACAAAAGAACAAACACGAGTAGCCTAGGCTTATTCTGACTGTGCTTTATGGCCTACAGAAGGGTTTTCTCATCAAATTAATTAAAAGAGGCTAAAAGCCCAATAAATGTGCCACACATAATAGCCTAATATAAGATAACCCTTGCCTATCCCATTTCAATTAGGCAGCAAGAGTGGCAGCGTAGAGAATCCTCACTGCAGCAGACTGTTGTGGAACATTGAATGCCCTTTGTCCTCACTGATACCGTGATATGCGTCATTATCATTCAAAATAGCAGAGTAACGCGAGTGACAGAAATAAAATAAAAACAGGGCATCCGACAAAAGGTCTGCTCTAAACGTCGCGTTGCACGCCACAGCACACCACAGGCTTCACGTCGCGTACGCCTACAGACAGGATATTCCAATTGAAAACATTGATAAACTGATTTTATCGCTAATGCTTGCTCGCATCACGACTTGGTGAGAACCATGAAAAAAACACCGTCATATTTTAACAAGATAAATGATAATTGGGTAGGCTATTTAATTTGGCTTTAGCAACGGGACCACACATTTAGACTAAACAATGCAACACTGCAACTTTAGGCCTACTGTAACGATGATAATGACTCATAAAGGGTGACCGCGGGCGACCTCTTAATTTCGGGCGGACGCGCAACACTGGTGTGTAAAAGTCAAGCAAGCTATATAATGAATAAAATAAACATCTAATTTTGCCCACACGTGATACATTCCATGGTTAAATAACTTGTGATCTAGCACTAGACTATCTAGCAAGGTAGGCCTAACAAGCGCAAAATAGAAAGCTAAAGGATTTGGGTATAGCAACAATGAAATCTACTGTAACCTAATACTAGAATCCTTTTAGTATCAGTAGCCTACTGTAATTATCATACAAATGTGCGTGAGTGTTAGGATGATTATTTTTAAATGTTTAACTGTTTGTGGTTGTAGGTATGCCTTTGGCCCTTGGTTTGGCATGCTTGACATAATTCAGCCCTAACTATTTGGGGACCCGTGGTTTACAGTAAGGTTGTAACCATTGACATTGAATGGTCAATGCAAAAAACTCTCAGACTTCAGTGATGGCATAGCCTACTCAGCTGATGTGTTACGTTGGGCACATTTGTAATGACATTTTGCGCACCATTTTTGACTGCTGCGCAAATTTTGGGTAATAGCAGCACAACGTGTGATCAAGAAAGAGTGCGTGGTGATCATTTTGATGATACTATCAGCCTACCCACAAATTATGGGTCTATTCCAATTAGCCTATAGGCTACTATGAAATATTACTGTAGGAGATGTCGGCTGGGCTAGACGCATCAGCCGCCGATCCAAACGGCAATTTTGCGAGCAGAGATTTACATGCAAATAACAAAGTGGTTTCCCCCCAACAGCTTAATTGTTGGTGACAGGCGACTGACAGGCAGTGACATCTAGGCCTAATATCTACCATGAAATAAAAAAATTAGGCCCAAACTTTTTTTCTTTTTTTTTTAATTAGCCTATTGTAAGGCTATTGTTTTGGAAACATTTCAATAAAGAACTTATAGCCTACTAGGCCTACACCTAGGTTATTTTAAAACAACAGAAACTCTTCACAGATACATTCTATCAATCAACACAAAAGCTCTAAATTTGCAAAACTCAGCTCAGTGAACCAGCCTGATATCAAGTAGGCTAGGCCAGGCCTATAAATATAGTCTCTCTGACATCCTGCTACAGGCTCATGTTTTAAACACAGGGTTTTTTTTTTTTAATTCACTTTTTTCCAATTCCATGGGGATCTGAAGTTGAGCTGCCAGCTTCTTCATCTCCTGTGTTCAGAGAATTTCCCAGATTACTTAATGCACATGTGGGTAGAAGGCATCCATGACTAAAAACAAGAGAGACAAAGTTTAGATTATTTACATAGGCCTGCTACACCTATACAAAAATTCTTTAGTTGAAAGGCCTAATAATTGTAAGCTAATACAAATTCTGACATGTAGACTGTAGAATAGTGAAAATAAAATATCTAAAGGTTTTACTTACCCACGTTCGTAAACACTGTAAGAGACACAAAAAAATCAGAAAAGAAACTGAATACACATATAACATGATACAATGATTTCATTAAAGCTATTATTTAGCCTAGAAACACACACACACACGCGCACACACACACACACACATGCACATATATATACTGTATATAGCTGACCTGTTGAGTAGTATAAGTGGCTCGCTACAAAAAAAAAAATCATGTTATTTATTCATCATAACAGCCCCCCATCTAATATGGGCCCAATATATAGCTTGTCACATAAAAAGAAAAAAAGAAACTCACTCACATAAATGGCGGATCCATGAAGGTGTCGTTAAAAGTTGGGCCTATATCAGGTCTGTTAAAAAAGGATCAAACAACATGACGGGTGAATTGTAATGATTACCTTTGCCCCCATGGAAATGGCCATGGTGTTTTTTTCATGTATTTATGTTTTGCTTTTGCACTACGGAGAGGGGATGCAAAATAATTATTCTTATATCCCATTTAATACTGTATCCCTTTACAGGGTATATTCCAAATAGGGTTTTTGAAAATAGTATGATAATAATAGAGCTGGTAAGTCCCGCCTATCCGCTAAACCGTCATCAATAGACCTCTCCAGAATAAGTCCCGCCTCCTAACTTCCGTATCCATCCAACCTTCGGTCGTCAAATGTCTATGGGAAATAACATGGCGTTTTGAAAGATTGTACCTGTCAAACTCTGTAGGTGACAAAGTAGAAAAAGCTACTGGGCAGATTGGCCTACACACTTCTGCCATCTAGTTTCCACTGGATTTTTTGATTGTCGGTGCCGTTTAAGTAGTATAGTCTATAGTATACTACTTAAACGGCACCGACAATCAAAAAATCCAGTGGAAACTAGATGGCAGAAGTGTGTAGGCCAATCTGCCCACCAGCTTTTTCTACTTCGCTACCTACAGATGTTTTACCGGTATGATATTTCGAAACGCCATGTTATTTCCCATAGACAATCGACGCCCGGAAGTTGGATGGATATGGAAGTTACGGAGGCGGGGCTTATTCTGGAGAGGTCAATGCAAGTGAATGTGAGAAAATAATTATTTTCTGGTCCCGTTTGAATTGTGCCATGAATGTGAACATATGTTGTCTGGGAATTTTTAATATAATTTTTCATGTTACGAGTTTGACAGTATATTATATGATTCTTCGTCTATCAGTTGTGGAAAAGACATAACGAGAAAGACTACATGTCGCCTGTGACGTGAGCTAATTGCTAACATTAGCTGAGATGCTAGTTTTTGTAACGGCAGGAATAAACACACATGGTAACAAAAATATTCTAAACATGTCTAGCTTCACTCAACACATTAACACTATGATACAGTGTGATTGTAAAGTTGTATGGTTCACTGTGTTCAAAGTCGATCTTAAAAACCCTCTACATCTCGACCAACTGATGGATGTTATGGGAAACTAGTTAGCTGTCGTCTAGCGGAAAGTTGTAGTCCACAAAGTGCTCTCACACAAAGTTTAACCGCATCAAACTTCTACCCGCTCAATTGTAGCATTCTTTACACAAAAATTTATATTAAAAATTCACAGACAACATATGTTCACATTCATGGCAAAATTCAAACAGGACCAGAAAATAATTAATTTATCACATTCACTTGCATTAACGATTTTTCAATCTAGAGGTCCAGCGGGGATAATAATTGGATTTTCAAAGGTCTTACGGTGTTGAGTTGGTTCCATTTGTGTTCATTTCATATGATTGATTCTTACTTCTACGGTAACAAAAAATGAAATGAATTTGATTAGAAACTCTCTGAAGGAACACTAAAACATAAAGCCACTTATCTAAGAATCTTACTTTTGACAAAAAAAGATGCAAATTGATAGTTCCTAATGCAGTTCTTTTGATGAATTGGCTCTTGGTATAGTAAGTGTCTTACCTTGTATCACTCTGTGTACTGTTGAAGCTGATTGGAAATCCAAAAACACAACCGAGAAGCAAAGCACTGAGTGACCAGGCTGGACTCATAGTGTCACTGAGCATAATCAGCCACTAAAGAGGCTCTAAAGAGACCTATGGACCAAAATCTAGTCTTTTTTTTTCAATGAACAATGTTTTATATCTGTTTTGGACAACCTGACAACCTTGTCTTTGGTTAACTGATGGACATTTTGAATGACAGTACCAAGGACACAGAAGAGTAATGACTCAATGATTTCATTAGAGCTATTATTTAGCCTAGAAACACACACACACACACACACACACACACACACACACACACACACACACACAGCCTATATACTGTATATAGCTGACCTGTTGAGTAGTATAAGTGGCTCGCTACAAAAAAAAAAATCATGTTATTTATTCATCATAACAGCCCCCCATCTAATATGGGCCCAATATATAGCTTGTCACATAAAAAGAAAAAAAGAAACTCACTCACATAAATGGCGGATCCATGAAGGTGTCGTTAAAAGTTGGGCCTATATCAGGTCTGTTAAAAAAGGATCAAACAACATGACGGGTGAATTGTAATGATTACCTTTGCCCCCATGGAAATGGCCATGGTGTTTTTTTCATGCATTTATGTTTTGCTTTTGCACTACGGAGAGGGGATGCAAAATAATTATTCTTATATCCCATTTAATACTGTATCCCTTTACAGGGTATATTCCAAATAGGGTTTTTGAAAATAGTATAATAATAATAATCGTAATAATAATTTTCAATAGTAATAATAATTGGATTTTCAAAGGTCTTACGGTGTTGAGTTGGTTCCATTTGTGTTCATTTCATATGATTGATTCTTACTTCTACAGTAACGAAAAATGAAATGAATTTGATTAGAAACTCTCTGAAGGAACACTAAAACATAAAGCCACTTATCTAAGAATCTTACTTTTGACAAAAAAAGATGCAAATTGATAGTTCCTAATGCAGTTCTTTTGATGAATTGGCTCTTGGTATAGTAAGTGTCTTACCTTGTATCACTCTGTGTACTGTTGAAGCTGATTGGAAATCCAAAAACACAACCGAGAAGCAAAGCACTGAGTGACCAGGCTGGACTCATAGTGTCACTGAGCATAATCAGCCACTAAAGAGGCTCTAAAGAGACCTATGGACCAAAATCTAGTCTTTTTTTTTTCAATGAACGATGTTTTATATCTGTTTTGGACAACCTGACAACCTTGTCTGGTTAACTGAAGGACATTTTGAATGACAGTACCAAGGACACAGAAGAGTAATGAGAGCACTTCTCAGTGTTGTGAAAATATTTGGACTTGGCAGACCATGGACTCGTTCTGTTTCAGAGACCCACAAGCATGGGGACGAATTTGAACCATATTGGAAGTTAACTATGCCATTTGTTGCATTGGCTCTGTCAGCCTATGCACTGTCCTTGGCTTTATGTCAAATCATGTTGATACTTTATGTCCAGTGTATCTCAGCGTCATTAAAGCTGCATGACATCTCTACTGTTGACTGTCATGGAGGCATTCAATTTCATTGTTCTCAATTATAAAAGGAAAAACACTCACATAATTGGTCGTTAAAAGTTGGGCCTATATCAGGTCTGTTAAAAAAGTATCAAACAACATGACGGATGAATTGTAATGATTACCTTTGCCGTCATGGAAATGGCCATGGTGTTTTTTTCCCCATGTATTTATGTTTTGCGTTTGCACTATGGAGAGGGGATACAAAATAATTATTCTTAAAATATTTCCAGTAGGGAGCTTAATCTTTTACACATCTAATATTTTAAAGTAATTTACATTACTTAAAATATAGTTGATGTTACAAGATATTTAGAGAGTGGGGACTAGCTCATTGGTAGAGGTCATATGAGAGATAAATGTCTGCGTCGGCTTCATTGACACCCAGACTCTACATTCTAGTAATGTTTCTTCCAGCGGCCACAGAGTATTTGTCCTTTAACACTGAGATTTCAAAATTCCCACTGATGTGTAGCCTATTTTTAAAAATACATTGCAGGCACATCTACATACAATGAATGGATCCACTCATACTAAATCACTACCACAACACAAGAAAGGGCATAGTCATAGATTTTAATCAACAACTATTTTTGGATATATTTGACGGTACAATAATTTAACATGTCTAACATCAGCATAACAAACCAGTCGGCCATTTTATTATAGCCTAGGCTACTCATCCAAAAAATAAAACACCAATCTAGACAAAGTGAGTATGTGTCTTCATGTGTCTTGTGCCTCCTAATAACTGAATAACAATTTAACAAATTACAACTCAATTAATTTTCCAGTGAAAATAAGTTTTATGGAATGAAAACAATAAGATAATAATAGAAGTTCAACCTGGGTCTGATGTTACAAGATGTTGCATGCTCCAGTCAGCAGACAGTCTGCTACTCACTTGACTGATGATTAACCCAACCAAGTATGGTAGTGGAGGCGATGAGTCAATGGAGATGTCAAATGTTTACAAGAGCAATAATGGACCCTAGACTGAATTCTGAAATAGGTCCTTTGTGTTTTCACATCAGTATAAATTAAAAGACAAACATAAAAATAAACAAACAAAAACAAAGATGCATGGGAACATATGGTTTTATACATGAATTAAACTCACCGCACAGGACAAATTAAATTCACTGCACACACAAAACAACAATATTGATAAGACATGGATGAAAACAAGAGGGTTCACTATGCCACAGCAACACAACCAACAGCATTCTGGAGACAAAAAAAAACTGACAATCTCCAAGTACCACAAATGATGGTGCACTAAAGTAAACAGGCCTGTCTTCTTATCAGTGTCATATGTATGGGGAAACAATGGATTCATAAAATTACAATAAACGTGACTTTCTTCTTGGATAGAGCAACGTTGTGACAAATCATAAGAGAAGAAAACAATAAAATACACTGGTACTAACAGTAAGTGACACTTATGATACACTTCACTATAGCAAGCGCATATACTCTGGCTCTCTTCTTTCTGCTTCTGTCCATGCCATATTCAGATTTATCGGAAGTCCTCAGCAGAGAACATTCCCTTGGCTCGGCGCAGGATGGAATCCTTGGAAGCATCATAAGGATGCTCTTTAGAAGGTATCTCCAGAACAGCCGGGATGGATTCCATGTGGCCATCTATGGCGTGACGAATCATCTCCGCAACAAATTGATTGATGAGAATAATTCCAATGTCATTCCGAGCAAGGAAACTCCTTTTGGACAAAAAAGAATACGAGTTAACCAATTAAAATTGAAGTAAAAGGAAAGTAAACTTGGATGCCATACCCCTGGAAGACGAGGCATCATCACGCTGACCAACAATATTTTCTAGTAGCCTATAGATTTGGTTTATTTTTGGCGTAGCCTAGCCTATTATCAAAGTGACAAAGTTAATAGAATGTTCCAAGGTCGTGACTGAAGCAGGCTACACGATGTCACGTTGCTAAAACGGAAAGGTAGCCTAGTCAACAAACACGGTCAATCGAAAACTATAGCGGTAACCAAAGGAAACATTGTCGGGTAGCGTAACGTCGGTGGGAAAATACCATCCATGGCTTTTAGTTAACATATTAAACGAGACCTCTGATTATTCATAAAGCTATTGAAGTGCACAGGTTACTGGATTCCACAGCAAACCTGCGGGGAGCGAGGCTCACCTATTTAAATGGCCTGGTGGGCCTAATGATGGCTACTGTTTTTGTTGTTGTTGTTTTTGTAGGTCTTGGGCAGACAGAATCAAATGTGCTAGCCATTTGTCATCAAATCCCAAATGCATAGCCTAGCTGGTTAGCTAATCTAATAGTAACGTAGGCAATGGTGCCCATCAATAACGCGTTTCTCTTTCTTCGCTTCACCTGTGACTGTTTAGCTAACTCACCAACTAACATTCATGAGATTGCAGGCAAGACAGACATCGGTAGGTAAAGCAGTGGGTCTTCACCCCTTCACATAATTTTAAAACACTTACTTGAACGTTTCCTCTATCTCAGTGATACTGGTGTCCTTCTCGACAACCAAGAAATTAGGCTTTCGGTTTTTGTTAAGTTCACCAATGCCACCAAGTAGAAACCCAGTACATGTATCTTCGTCGCCAATAACAGCGATTAATTTCCCTCGACCAGCCATAATCCTTATAATAAGATTTTTAGGTGGGATATTTTCTGAAGCTTTAGCATGAGTCGTATCTTGTTCCTGAATGAATCATGTGTTCTTGTCAGCTGACTGTCCTACTTCCGCTCTGAAACCCCGTGATTATTTTACTGTCAAACCAGCTACAAATAATTTCCTATATATTTAGCTAAAGCTCAACCGCAGGCGACTCCGTAAAACTAGGCCTACCTCTGTGGGCATTCACACACAAAAACCCACAATACACAAGCTAATTACTTAGTGAATATTTGAGTAAAAGGTTTGCCCTTGCAGTTTCAGATCATTGGTTTGAGTTGGTTGTTTTCTCTATTTATGCATCTACTTGCGTGTATAATTCAATTAATAAATTGATGATTGAATGTATCGTGAAAAACATTTGTTTTCCAGACAGAAGCTGCAGAGCTAGTCAGCTGATTTACTTTAATGATCTGACGTCATTAAAACGCGACTGTTATCACGTGAGACCGAGACAGTAATGACAACAGCAAGCTGAACAAAATTGTGAGACGCTAAGATGGTAAGAAACTTGTGTGGTAAAATGTTATTATAGGGGGTGTTCAACGTCAAATTCGTTTAATTTATGTTAAAACGTATTATGAACTTGCCCAGTGTTTCGGTAATATCACTTGGTTCTCTGTCAGTACTTACTATTTGACTATTCCTTAGGGATATAACAGTATTGTTAACGCTTGTCATGTGTTGTCTATCTTTTCTTGTTCTTCTGTCGGCTGAGCTGATTGTGTTTAGTTGAGAGTTAGGTTTTTTTAACTAGCATGTGATCGTTAACCCCCCTCCCTCCCTCCCTCCCTCCCTCCCAGACAACTGCTTTGACGCAAGGTCTTGAGAGAATACCGGATCAAATTGGATATCTAGTCATCAGCGAGGATGGAGTATTAGCTGTAAGTACTTTTGCATGAGAGTCTGGGAAGGGACATAGTCTCTTCTCGACTTTGATAGCTAGCTTGCATGCTCGCTGATCACTGTTGCCTGTTCCGGAATTTCACCATAAGATGTTATCGACCAATATGAGTGTCATGTTGGTATGTGTCGTAAAATGGGGTGAAGCTTTGTGCAATCATTCTAAAACAACGAACTGATTGCCAATTTGTCCCTACAGTCCTCGGGTGAACTCGAGAATGATGAACATACAGCAGGAGTCATCATGCAAATGGTGCGAACTGCCTGCCGTTTTCGACTCCATGGAACACCTGAGCCTCCATTCAAACGCATGTCAGGTGAGGTGGAGTGTACCTTAAAACGCATTATTATCACCATACCAGGGGCGACGGCTTCTGACGAAACCGCTAGTGGCCGTAATAATTGCGCTTTGGAGCATTTTGAGGGGCCATTGTTTTCAGTCTTTGAATATAATGTGAGTGTTTTCAAACCGACTCATGAGATTATTGTATTGTTACACCCCTAAGTATTATAGCTGGTGTACAATGTTATTTTAATTTTATCCCATTTTATGTCATTTGTCATCTGGTCCAATACTATGACTTACTGAAAGTGGTTTCATACTCAGTCAAGGATTGATGGCCCATGCTCTAACTCATTTAAAGCGATACATTGCTGGGTAATTTATCCTGTATCTGAATATACTTTTTTATTTTATTAACACCACACATGGTCTTCTTCCACAGTGATGTTTGAGGACTATGTCTATGCAGTAACAGTCTCCGGACAGAAAGTGTTTGTGGTAAAAAGACAAAACAACCAGAGAGAACCTGTGACTGTGTAGAGTGAGAACGAGGTCAGATCCCATGTGGACAGCGGCTTAATAGCCACCCAGGACCCAGGCCACGGAACGTTGAGTTTTTTTGTTTTTGTTTGTTTGTTTTTATTTTAATGTTGAATAACAGTCCTGGTGAGGAGGTTGGTTCGCCTCTCTGCTTGGATTGAAGTCGTAAGGCATTCTTGTTAATTTCTTTATTCACAAATTGGATGTCATCTTTTGTGCAACAGATGTTTTTGGTTTTGAATTATGTTACCGGGTAGTAGGCTACACAGTTTTTCTTCCAAATCGATTGGTTCTGGTCAAATTAAATTAACACATTTTAGAGTTCTGTTTTACAAAAAATACTTTCTTTAATTTGGTTATTTATACATACAACTACTAGTATTTATTTAAACTATTCACAGGGCCCTAGCACTAACCAGAATTTTACAAGTGATAAACACGTGTATGTTATACATCATGACGGTTGCAAAATATATTAATGTAGTGACAAGTGTGATCATCCATGTAAACGTTCATTGCATATGACTAACAAATAAATATAACAAAGTATTTTGGGACGTTTTAAACTTGTGGTGAAGCATCTGTTTTTTGGAAGGGGTTGTAGTACCATTTGCCATTTAAAAAAAACTCTTACTGATATGATACTTTGTAATGCTTTTTTTAGCTAGTCCACAAAACTTCCAGTTTCATAAGAACATTTAATCCCAGTCTTTGTAAAGCATATTCACAGGTAAATTACCTGATTCATCAAGTGCTCGACTTATCAACATTTGCACGTCATATGAAGTAGAGAAATCTGTGTGTGTACATTTTTTTTTTTTGACAATCAAGCTGCAATAATTTCTGCATGATAGCTGGAATCACTGCGTTTTAGGAGATACATTTGCAACAAATCCCAAACTGACATAAAAATCACAGTGATCAAACATGAGTGAGTCATTAAGTCATCTGTATCGCCACCCCAGAGGATGGTGTTTCAGGGGTAGACCATGTAAGCCCTTTGTAGGTGTTATGGGTGGTCCTTTTACTGCGCAGGCCATGATGCCCTGAGCCCCAGCAGGATGGAGACGTCATACGGAGGCAGACGATACACACCCAGCTCGTTGAGGGCAGCCTCGGGGCTGGGCTGCAGACTCTCTGGAACAAACAGTTCGTCTTCCGCCTCTCTAAGGACATCCCGCAGTAGCAGGGCAGGGCCCACATTCAGCGTCAAGATGATGCAAGCCTCCTTCACCCTAACACAGACCGAGAGAGAGAGAGAGAGACAGCGTTTCCATGGCGTTTCCATGGCATTTAGAATGTTCACGTCTACTTCCAGAGGTGGTTACTGAACTCCACCTCCCTTAAACCTGAAATGTCACCAGGTCTTGAACTATTTTGATCTGACAAGCGTTTTATTTCATTACCCGATGAGTTAACAAGGCGTAAAGGTACCGTCAGCATATCTTGATGTGTAAATGAACCTCACACACAAATAGCAGCACTACTATACTCACTGTTTGAAGAAGTTTTCTGGTCTCTTGCAATAGTGTCCAAACAGAGGAAACAGGTTCCTGGTCATGTCAAACTGTAGCTGTGCAGCCCCACCCTCATTGAAATGGTTGTACAATATAAGCTGTGGCAGGTAAATGTACAAACAACCTTCATTAGTAAATCATAAGTAATTCTGATACACTTACTGTACTTAACTTGTTTCCTTATTATTTGTGCGATAGAACATTCCATCTTAGCCTTCTCAGAACAGCACTCACGTCTTGGTAAAGGAAGAGATCCAGCCTCTCAGCCAAACCTTGCCAGAACGTCTGAAACAGAGGCAGACTCAGAAGCTGCTGTAGCTGTAGCAAATGGTCCCGCAAGCAAAGCATCATGGGACATGCAGAACTGGACAAAGACATGGTTGCCTGGTCACACTGGGAGGGCAAGGAAAGCCATCTGCAACGGACGAACCAAATGAACTTCAGATCCAAAGGTAAATTGAAGGGTCAATTCCAACTCAAGTTTCCTCCAAATACACCAGTTTGTATAGACCCTTCCAACAATAAAAACAAAAACAATGCTTGAACATTCTATTTGGTTCCCAATCTACTTCCTCTGCATTAAGATAACATATGGAATGTTAAAACGGAAGCCTTGTGGGGCCAACTATGATGCTGATAATGGAACTCTCTTGAAAGGGTCTATAACGTGTCCTTAGATTAGCAAAATCGGAGACAAGGGACAATAACTGAGTTGACCTGTCTCGTATGTAGGTCTGGGTTTTCTCCCGCACATCTCTCATGACCGTGTCCAGCAGCCGGCCCATCATATCCCCACGGAGTCGCTCCAGCAATCCCAGCAGTTCTTCAAACAGAGAGCCCTCGAGAGATGCCAGGCGGCCTGTCTCTGTGGCCCCCATGGGCCCCAACACCTCGTCACCAAGAGCCACAGCAGCCTGCTGCAGCTGCAAGAAGAACTGAGAGAGAACACAGGAGTCAGATAACTCATGTATACCACAACACATACACAAACAGAGTTGGGTGTAACGTAATCACATTACATTTGTCAGTAATGTTACATCCCTAGCTGTTTCTGTGTTCCTGCTGTTGTTTTATGTGTTTTTCAGACAGTCCAGCAGGGGGATTATTTGCGGGGCCAGCTCTATAAAAAGGTGCCGGCTGACATCACTCCTGGCCGGCTCATTTTTGGTTCCTTGTTGAACGCCACGCCACACCACGCTTCATACTCCGCTCTCACCCACACTACGTCCAGGTCTCCAGTCCATCTTAGAGTGAGAGTCTGGGAGAGAGGCCTGGAAATCGGGCGGCTTCGTTTTCGCGGCCTTCTGTTGATACTTTGTTTTGAATGTTAATTTTTGCCTTTATATATGTTCTAGTTTAATTACAATAAGTTATTGATTATTTTCAAATGTATCCACCGTTGTCTGCCGTGTTTTGCCTTTGCCTTTGCTTTAGTTAGTTTTGTTATAGTTCCCTGTCTCTAGCAGGGGACTTACAGTAACAGTAACAGGTTGTGTAACGTGTTACTGTTCTAAATTCAGTAATCACACTACAGTTCGTAACAGTGTGTGAGCAAAGATTACTATATTCTCCTATTTGAGAAAAGGAAAGAGGAATTCTCCTCCTCAAGCTGTGGTCTCCATGCATGCTGCAGTGATGTGCTTTACCCTGTCATGTGGAGCAGGGTGCGTGGAATCAGACCGCGTCCTAGCACTGCCTCTGAGAAGAACTTCTTGGCTTTAGTTCTTTGCTTTCCTATTTACAATCTGTTTAATATTAATGCTGTTTATAGAGTTAGAGAATAAAAGACTAAATATTCACCTCAATAAAAAAAATCAGCCGTTCAAAATGTCACGGTAGCGAGTGCATTCTTAATTAAGTTAAACTGTATTGCCGGTATTTTATGTGTTTGTGTGTGTGTGCGCACATCCTCTGGGAGGGCTACAAGACCATCGGAGTATTTGCTTACTACTGAGTGGGAGAGCAGAGAACAGCACACAATTAACTAATGACTAGTTTGAAGTCAATCACACCACGAATTGCCTCCAAAAAGATTTCAGGGTGTTATACAAGCTAGGACTGCCACTGGTTTCAGTGTGAGGGAGGGTGCGTGAGTTGGGCAGCTCTTCCATAAAGCAATTCGAATTTGCACAATTTTTAAAAGCAGCACTGAGGTGCCATGTTTGTGAACTTGAACTGAAGTCATCTTTCAGCAAGACAGAGCAATGATCAGCTATCTATAAGAAATGCCTGGTAAAAAGCAACATGGAGTCTAAAAGAGTATATGCTACCTAATGTTTCACACTATGTCATTAATTAAATAATAAATAAAAGGGGACGGTATCAATAACGGTGCCAATAGAAACATTTCAATGCAGTAACACAAAAGTAATGTAACGCATTACTTTCCATAGAGAGTAAAGAAGTAATGTAAGGGATTACATTTTTTTTTACAGTAGTGAGCAATGAGTAACGACTCCAACACTGGACAGACAAACAGATAGCATAACTTACTACATTGTCACCCCAGTCAATAAGCACTGCAGAAATGTAATTGGCAGCATTGAGGATGGCACAGTAGCGTACGCCCAGTGGGTTCCGAGACTCTTCTTTCATGACTTGTGTCAGTCGGATACGGAAGTCATCCACCAGCTCCCTCTGCAGCGCCAGGAAGCTGAGCTGCGCTCGAGGGGAGGGCAGGGAGCGGTAACGGTCTGAGAGGACAGAAGAAGAAATGAGATGGTTGCTGATGGGATCCTGCGAAGTTCTTTTCATCCAGTGGGTCATTCTGTCTTGGAAATCTGAAGCACTAGAACTGAACTGCAACTGTAGAATTTGATTTACAGCTACACAATTACAAATGAATTTCACAAATTTCACACATGTTTAATATCAATTTACAACTACCGGTATTCATGTGTTGGTCACCATGTGTTATGTTTGCTTCAAATGCATGTTACCTGTAATAACCAACAGGAGTGTCATAAAGGTCTCTGCACAATCTGGAGCTTTCAACTCATCCATGTCTGTGATGTCTCTGTATTGGGAACTCCAAGCTCCTTCTGCTGACAGCATGGCATCCACTTTCTCAAGTGCCACTACAATGGAGGCATAGGCACAATTAGGAGATCAGTCCCCAACCAAAACTAACAGGGCTGACGGGACACTGCAATAGTGCTGGGCCTGACTGAGCTCACTTTTTCTCTCCACACTGAGCCACTTCTGCAAGACGGCTTCCTCCAGCAGGATGTGCAGGGCACCAGGTAAGGTGCTGGGGTAGGCATGTGTGCTCCGCAGCTCCTTTTCAAACTGGAGCACCTCATCCACCAGGTGGCAGAACAGAGCATCATCATACAGAAGCCGGGAGGCATCCAACGCTAGCTTCTCCTGAGCGAGAGAGAGGAGGCCTCGGCACAACTCCACCTAAACCAGAGAGACATTGTCCATAGTTATCAGGCTCATACTTGACAAAAAATATAATTTAGCCAACAGGAGTCATATGGTATAATCATACCCTACAGTGTATTATTCACAACAGCCTAGAAAATAGACAATTCCTTCCTGTTTTCTCATCATTTAGAAAAACCACCATAAGGTCTGAACCTGCCTTGATAACATAAAAACCTGCAACATACCACTGTACTACTACTGTACTTAAACTAACATAGTTTTGAGCTTTATAAAGTCTGCAATTATGTCATTATCTAACCATCATCCGATCAAACACTGTTCAAAAATACTCCTCAAAACAACACCTTAGCATTGATGTTGGCTCGTGAGTGATCCAGAATAGGCTGAATCTTCTCTTCCATGAAGTTAGAGTTGTTCCCCATCCACATGAGGACCTGGGTTAGGTACCACTCTGGCTAGAAACAAAAAGTAGACAGAGATGGACACTGTAAAGAAAAATAGTAGTGTCAAATCTGAAAAGTGTACCTTATCGTATTTAATGTGCTGACCTTGTTTAGGGAGTTAGTTTGCCGATTCCCAGTGAAGTGGTACTTGAACCGCTTACTGAGAGGAACCAGCATAATCTTTATGGGCAAAGAGAGGGGTATAGACTGGGGAAAGCCCAAACGAGAGGATGGCTCCTCTGATATTAGATCATCACTGGGAATGGAGTCATGGATTGTATATTCACTGGTTACTTTATATATTAACAAATAGGGTAAATATTCAGCATTGCGCTTAAGTTTTAGCTAGAATCACTTTTTCCAGTATTTCCTTGGAGAGTAGAAATATAACAGTGAACATGCATAAAAGGATACGAGGTTTGCAGGGCCAGGAGCTGAGATACCAGAAGTTCTAGCTGGCTATTGAGCTCCTGGGCATTAGGAGGTGGAGAGAGGGAAGGAGTTGGAGGAGAGATAAAAGGCCATTGCAACTGTGTGAGAACCTCTTCAAAGTCCCTAATGAGAAAGAGGGGGGGATTGAAAGGTTGAAAAACTAAATAAACCCATTATTTATGCTACATTAACTTAAACAATTTAGGTATAAATACCCTGTAAGTCTGTCTTTTAGAATCTTGTGCCAAAATCGTAGTGTTTCTCTGAGGAAAGCCTGCAGATGGCTACAGCCTGACTCCTGCAGGCTCACGTCCAACTTAGCCATAGTGCTGATGGCCCCCGCAGCTTCCCATGTGCTACTGGTCATTAAACATTGCTGAATACTGTCACTGTGAATTGGATACAAAAAAAGACACAAAGCTCGCGTAAGTAGCCTACTACTTCCAAAATGTCATCGTCAGCAGATGCCCAACACGTTTCTTTGTTGACTTACCTGAGCTCTTCGATGCGGGCTAAACACTGTAAATATTTCAGGTGCTTCTCTATGGTATCCAACTGGCCGAGTGTTTGTCCAAGTCTGTCTGCCCAACTCTGTGCACCCTGAAGATGTTGTTGCAATGTGTTAGAGAGTATCCTCTCTTTCTGAAGTAAACTTTCCAGGTTGGACTGAGATTTCTCTGCAGTTTCAAGGGCAGCAGACACGCGCAGCGGCACCGAGCTCGATGCTGTCATTACCTGTCACGTAGGGAAAAAAACATGAGCAAGCTACTGTACATATGGCATATGTTTTGTAAGCATCGTCATGCCGCGGCCATTACTCTGTGGGATCACCGTTAGCTTAATAGATGAACTGGAATCCGTTTTAATGTCATGAACATCTACAACTATCATGACACACTAATTCATTTTCTGTCATAGCTGGGGAGTGGGACATTGTCTTTTACTTTAGCTGCTACCGTTAACGTACCTGTTCTTCCAGAGCCTTGTTTTCAGCCTTTAGTTTCTCAAGCATACCACTAACTTTGCTTAATGCCTTCAGGTCGCAACCAATTTCTTTTTCTACAAACTGCATTAAATAGTCTGTAACTTCATCGTCATCTGATGCAGAGGTGTTTTCAGACACTGAGAGACTGTTCATCTCTCTCTCGACGCAATTTTCTTGCTCCTCTAAGGGCGCCGCCATGTTTGCTGTGCTTCCTATTCCACGTCAACAGAATACTTCGACCCCTCGTGGTTACTACTGAAATTACAGAGATGAAGTCAGCCTGTGGCGGCCAAGCTTTAGCTTCTGCGCATGTTTTAAAAATATGTTCAATTCCATTTCTGTAGCCTACGCCTATTCAATTGATCGGTCCCCATATAGTCTGCATGTTATGTCTGTCAATATCATTGACAAGTTCAGTAATACTCTGGTTTAGATTAGGCAAAATAATCTACACATGACTGTGGTGCTAATAAATCAACAACAATGAGAAAAGTGACTCTAAGCGCTGAACAAGAATTCAGAGCATGGTCTGGATAGGCTTATAGGCTAATCGAATAATATTTCATGTGTCATGTCATATGAATATAGAACATAAAGTCATAGCCTACAGTCCCGATTGTACAGGCCTACTGCATAGACTACTATGGAGGCCAGGAGGTGACAATGTGAGAAAATGTAGCCTACACTCGTTTTACTAAAATGTGTGCTCATTTGACTCAATCATGTGCTCCTTTTCATAAATCATGTGTGTGTTTTACATTGTGTGCTCGTTTCAATGATTTGCATCTCTTCACAGAAACTATAGACCAGCACAATAGACCAATCTGGGATAGCCTAGGCTACATACAAAGTTCCCCATGATAATGAAGTCAGAAGCGAGTCATTGTTAAAACTCAAACAATAAGCTACCTCTCTCCAAACATAGAGCTCATGACGAGCACACAGTTTGATACATCGAAAAAAGTTAAACATGTAAAATGAGCGCACACAAAATATCACAAATCACATCCGACAACCCTTTATATACTGGCGGGTCTGGAATCATTTAAAGCACTAACATTGTGGAAATTCTATATCATTCAACATGATTTTTAAGTATGTTGGATGGTTTTGCCATCACTGTATTAATGCAGACACACACACACTCACACATGCATGCCCATCCACCCCTACCTCCAGCCACCCTTTCTTTTCTGTGTGTGTGTGTGTGTGTGTGTGTGTGTGTGTGTGTGTGTGTGTGTGGTGTTTTGCCACCTTGTTTAGTTAGGCTATACATAGAAGGCTGAGGGATAGAGGACATTTAGAAAAAAACTAGTTTGTTTTGGATTGCATAGAGGACATGAGTAGTGGAGGATGTTTGGCTTTCAAATTGGCTGCCAAAGAAAACCTGTTTTCAAGAAGCAGCTTGGTGGACAGCCACCAGTTTTCACACAGTTGGGTTCCTTGTTGCCAAATCTGGGATGAGCATGTAGGAGAGCAAAGTAGGCTACATCTGAATCCTTCTTCAGTCTTTTTGGACACATCACCCTTATGGACCAGAACCACTCATGCCTTGACAACAAAATGTATAGTCTCTTGGACTAGGGCCATCAGTCATATAATGGAGATGCCATCCCATACCCACTGCATTAGTGTTTGTTGGCTATTTAGTTTAACAGTCTTAAAGGGGTGACGTTACAGAAAACCATTTTTTCTTGTTGGCTTTCCAGATTCATTCAAGATATAACATCTTATTATACCTGTGTAAGAGTGAAACTCTTGCATTTTGGTTCCTCGGCATTGCAGCCATAACAATATATTAAGTACAAAGTGAGAGAGAATGAGAGAGTGTGTGAGTGAGTGTGTACAGGGAACTTAGTAGTACTAATAGTACTTTTCCCTTCCCCGCCTGTAATGACCATAGAAAGGAAATGGTCATAGAGCACGGGTGAATTAGAAAAGCATAGTGTTTCTACATCACAGTAGGTTGATGTAGGTTGATGTAGGTTCACAGCCAAATCTTGTGAAATGTGCTAATCATGCATGTTAAATTTAATATTTTATATTATATTTTGAACATTCTTTCTTACAGAGCATGCTAGAACATATGTCAAAGAGTTGCTGAAATATGACTATACTTCCTGTGATTATAGTGCCACACAGTGGTCAAAATGTACCACATTTCTTGAGCCTCCTCCTAATTGGGTCCTGAGACCATGTACTGAGTTTGGTGTTGATACGCGAAAGCCTTGCTGAGATCACTTCACTTCCTGTTTGCCGGCTTCGCCGCCAAACTTGATTGGTCACGACGGGCGACGGGTTTTGAATATGGCTCCAAAAAGCAATGCGTTTGTGAGTCATGGTCTGAAGATCATCTGCGCCAAGTTTCGTGAAAATCGGAGAAACTTTCTGACCTTTGATGCCTTTTAAGTGTTTTTGATGAAATCCAATATGGCAGAAGATCCGTCATGGCGGAAATTGATGTCATGGGGTGTGTTGAGTTCGGCCTCATCCAAGGATTCCAAATATAACTCAATCTGTACAGTTAAAATGTTAAGCGCATAGATGTAATGCAAAATTTGACACATTGGTGGCGCTAGAACACTTGACCGAATCAATGTGCCAAATTTCCCAACTTTTTACTGTATGGTTCAATGGCAAATGAGCGTTTCGTTATAATAAGAAGAAGAAGAACACGTAGAATCACTAATGGTGCCTCGCAGCTTTTCTGCTTGGCCCCCAACAAAACAAAAACTCTCCAGCATCTCAGTATGTTATAAACTAATTGAAAAGTGTATGGCATGACTCCTTTAACAATACTACACACTGCAGCTTTTGTCAGTAACACAGCCAAAATCCACTGAAAACACAATGAAACCTTTCCAGGAAAAAATAGACAATTGATAGATAGATAGATAGATAGATACTTTATTGATCCCCAGGGGAAATTCAAGAAAAATTGAGCACCTTGTGCTCCAAGCAGTGGCAGTAATCTCATCTGCATGAACAAGGGCTGTAAAACCAATAGATGTCGACTGCAGTGTGTCTGTGTGGTGTGTGTGTGTGTGTGTGTGTGTGGACTGCAGTGGCTTACAGGACTTTAGTGGGAGCTATGTCTCTAAGAAACGCACCAAATATACACTGAAAAGTCTTACTCCCCAGTCAGTTAGCATGTCAGCGTATGAACGCACTCATGGATCAAGAGATCTCTCTCTTCATTAATGCTGACCCAGTCAAGCCAGTGGGCCATGCCAGTGACAGCAAAATTGGATTTGCAGCCAAGCATTTCCAAAGGGTGCCCTGCTAACCAATAGTACATTAAGGGTACTAATAGTTGTAATATGGAAGTGGTAGTTTGTTACAGAAAATATGCCATGAAACATGCAAACTAATTAAATTTTTTATATATATAGGCCAAGAAATAGCTAAAGTTAAAAGAATGTGATCTCCAAAATTGAATGTCATAACAGTAGACAGTCATTTCTAATCATCTGCCAAGCAGGCCATGATCTAAGCTGCAGTTGTGGAAGCATGCATTGTCATATTATGTACTGGATGTGGTAGGCTACATCTGATGTGTATTCCCCAACAGTATATTAGAAAACACTGCACCACTGCACTAACACATCTCTGCCTGTCGCTTCTAGCGCTGTGTTTTGTTTTCAACTCATTTCAGCACACCCTGTAGTTTCAATTATATATTTTTTCCAAGGCAGATGTTGATGTGAGTGATGTAAAATGTGGAGTCCAGAGGTTTGGCTTCTCTCCTGTTTACAATTATCAATTAGTCAGACAGAGAGAGGGGTCCTTACGGAGGCCTGGGGTGGGGGTCGATAAGGCAGGAATGTCTCTCTCGCATGCGCCGGGCAGCTTGTTTTCCTGCAGGTGCAGTGTCCAGCTGCTGCCCTGCCATGCGTGCCAGTGGCATGAATCATTCTCCTCCGCCAGAGCTGCACAATCAAAGCATATGGAGGACAGAAATGAGGGGGAGATGTTTTACTTGGGCCCTCACCACTGCTCTGCTAAAGTGAATTAACAGGGACTTGGAAAAAAAGGGAGAGAGAAAGAAATATCTAGGGAGGAAGAGAGAGAAGGAATTAAGTGTCACTATAAAAAGCACAATAACTCAATAACGCATTTAAGCATTTAATGTTCTTTTCCTTTGAGTGTCCATACTCCTCTCTTGTTATTTGCCCAAGATTATTGGCACTCAACAACAAAAAGCCTACAGTATATTTACTCTGCAAAGCTGCAACAAGGAGAGAGTGGAAAACAGGGAGGCTATAGGACAGGCCAGCCAGCATGGACAGAGTGGTCATGTTAAATTCAAATTCAAAATTTCAAATTCAAAGGGGCTTTATTAGCATGACTGTTTGGTACAGTGTTGCCAAAGCTAGTGTTACAAATAACACAGTAGTATCACAAGGAAAAGAAGACAGAGATACAGCATACAATGTATAAACATGCGAGCACAAAATAAACAGTAAATTCTTTACACCTCTCTTGAAAAAGATTGTGTGTGTGTGTGTATGTGTTTGTTTTGTTTGTGTGTGTGTGTGTGTGTGTGTGTGTGTGTTTGCATGTTAACCGAAATATATGTAGATGACTATGTAGAAACTTTACACCCAGTGTTAAAATCCATGGAGTTGTGCGCCAGATGAACAGCAATCTATTTAATCTATTCCAAAGCTAAACCTGGGGAAGTACTTATTCTCTGAATTGTCTTTTATGAGGACAGTGTGATGTAGAGCTGTTTGACTGGCATAATTATGACCGTCCATAAAAATCAGAATTACAATACATGTGTGTTTTTCACATCACCATAACTATGCTTTTGCCAGCTGAGATTTCTTCATTGCAGCTCAAGCGTATCTACTTTCACAGGTGTGTAAATAGACATTTCTTCACGCACGAAAGTAATTACTAAATAATTAACCGGCATTGCCCTTTAATTCCGTAATATATTGTTCTATATTTGTTGGTGAGAACATACAAATCATTCAGATACATTTCTGTTTATTTTGTTGCTGTGATTAAAACAGAACAAATAAAATGCGTGGTGGTTTGCATTCAGATCTTTTATTATGTTTCACAGATTGGGTCCTAATTAAAATGTGGGGCAGAGTGCAAAGTATAACTACTTGAATAATGAGGCAAAATCTAAACTTAAAATCTACATTTCCTAAATGAATACCATGTGCAAGATCCAAAGCACACATATTGATGCATGGGTCCCCTCCATGCTCACTCATGCCATGGTATTGTACTTCATGCACCAGTCACGTTGTTCATTGAGTGACTTTGCACTTTGCAGAATTAGGGCTCTAACGAGTCATTTTTATCAATAATTAATGTAAATATAAAATGTAAAGCCTGAAAACTGCCTATCATCAGTTTGTATTGTTCTATTCTCATTCACTATGTCATTGGCTCATACAGTATGTATGTATGAGCCCTGGCCTTTACACATTACACACACTGAATAATATATGACACCATCATTGTTTACCGTAGTCTTGTGCATGTTTATTGCACAGAGGAGGTAGATCAAGATTTGATTTAACGGAAACCAGTTGTTCTTCAAGGGCTCTTCATGGGGAACATCAGGTGTATGTTTTTGTAGATGCAAAAGGTTTCAGTTAACCCCATTTGCAAATCACCATTAGTGGGAGGCGGAGTTGCAGTCCTGTAGTGTTAAGCATTTCCACTCAGGAAAACGTGACATGCTATGAACATTCTCCAATGTGAATTATAAATATAATGAAACCATTCCTTGCTCCAAACTAGATCTGAATAAATAATATAGCTAAAAACCCTGGAGTGATGTCATGCAGATAAATGCGTTATGTATTGAAAATCCATCAGTCCTATGAAAAGGAAACTGTACGCAATATGTTTTCACTTATGAGGCTTGACGGTTTAGTGGAGCAGGGAGTAAGAGGAGGAGAGGACTGAATACTTGGCAGCTAGGGAGCCTGAGCGCGTGGCAGTAAGATTCAAGAGAAGGAAAGCAGGGGATTGGTTTTGGAGAGTAGCCATTCATCGTTTTTAACCCTTTCCTGGCTTCACTGTTGATGTGGGGGAAATTAAATGAACAACAAAAGTTCACAGTGTCCATGCTATTTTTTTTATGCCACTAATGAAGCTTACTCAATTCTTTGGGTTTAGACAACCCCTGTCGCAAAATGCAATATGCCCTGTCTGGCAACATGAATCCCATTCATCAAATGAATGAAAAGTTATAAAAGCAGGAACACTCTTGTTTTTTTTAAGCTGGAGAGGCTTTAGCTGGCCCTCAAAGCTAACGAAGGAAGCTAAGAACAATGGCTTTACAAGGTCAAAGGGCCTCTGTATGGCTTTCAAACTAAAGTCTTTAAACTAAAGATTTGACCAACAGGGCTCTGCCTTCAATCATCTGTGTTTTAACTTGTGGTTTTATCGTGGCGTAGGCCCAGTAGGCATTTTGGTGATCTAAGGGAAATGTGCAGTATGGTGTGCAGTAGACACGTCCTCAAGTTTCTCACAGAGCATCAGGTTTTTGCCCTTCAGTTAAACACTGCTATCAGCCTTCTGACAAAGTCCATTTTGGATAAGATCATGGTTTTAAGGTCTTAATCAAAAATGTGCCTGATTTCTGCAGCGTGCTTTAGATTGCTATCATGTTGCATGAATACTCCTCTTCTGCCAAACTTCTGGATAGTCGTGTTGTCAGCCAGTTCGTTGATATCCAGAGGCATTCATGGTCCCCTTTATAAATACCATCTCCCCAACAACTTTTGCACATAACCCTAAGTGGAAGACTTAGGTACTAATAAATGTACTATATTTCATTTAAACAATCCACAATGGAAAATCACTTTATAGGTTACAATAATATGATGTCAAAGAGGGAAATAAAGGTGTGAAATATGACCTACAGTAACAAAGTCTCCAGCAAAGAGCAGCAGAACAAATAGTCCAGGAATGTGAGCAACATTTGTATCCTCCATGCCAAGGGGGGTGGAATCCACCATCAAAAACGTGGACATATAAGTAAAAGTAAGTATATATACTCTTTTGATCCCGTGAGGGAAATTTGGTCTTTGCATTTATCCCAATCCGTGAATTAGTGAAACGAAACAGACACAGCACACAGTGCACACACAGTGAGGTGAAGCACACACTAATCCCGGCGCAGTGAGCTGCCTGCATCAACAGCGGCGCTCGGGGAGCAGTGAGGGGTTAGGTGCCTTGCTCAAGGGCACTTCAGCCGTGCCTACTGGTCGGGGTTCGAACTGGCAACCCTCCGGTTACAGGTCCGAAGTGCTAACCAGTAGGCCACGGCTGCCCCAATATGAAGTATTGGGGGAAAGAAAAAAAATTGAATGTCACTGTAGAGGTGCACTGACCACTGGCTTCCCACTGTGTGTTACTTATTCATTTTTATTTTTACATAGACTAAAATACCCTCTAGTGTTCAAGTTAGAATGAATGCAACTGCTGTAGGTGAAACAAACCCAGATCATTTGACATGCACACTGGTGTACTCACTTGTGTCCTGTATAGTCTACTGCTACACAAGTATTTAAACTTGTAAACATGAACTGTTATGGGAGGCAACCTAGATCATGATTCATACCATTACAGATCATCAAGCTTACCTATCTACCTATGCAGGGATGTAGTGGAGGCTAAACGCAAGTAAACACAGTTTATCCACCTCTGAAATTTCAGAAATTTTATCCACCTCTTATTACAGTTTATCCACTGTCGGCTTCAAGACAGTGCTGCCACCTTTGACTTCAAGGCACCTAACCCTTAACCCTAACCATAAACATAACCCTTGATTAACACTAGCGCCTTCCAGACAAAGTCAAAGTCAAAGTCAAAGTCAGCTTTATTGTCAATTTCTTCACATGTTCCAGACATACAAAGAGATCGAAATTACGTTTCTCACTATCCCACGGTGAAGACAAGACATATTTTACCAATTTAGGTCCACAGACAAACATAACATTCAAGTAAACAAAAAAGTAAGTAAATAAGTAAATAAGAGGGCACATATAATAATGAAAAAATAAGAGCAGCAAAATGTGGTTGAAATTGTGCATAGACAGTCAATAAAAATACTAGTGCAAATTCAGGCCAATAAAAGGCTTGGGTAGTTCTGTTTGACCTAAGTAAGAAGAAAGTGGCATAGTGGTGCAAGTTATGTAAGAGCAGCAGAAGTGTTGTGTTTTCAGGACAACAACACCAGTTGTAAAGTGTACAAGTGTGCAAGTGTGCAACCTAGACAGTGCTGCCTTGAAGTCGACGGTGGGGGCCCAAAAGACCACAGATCATCTGTTTGTCTAAGATGCAGTCCTTTATCCTTTATATATGGGTGTGTATTGGTCTCCATGGCTCATTTCACCTAAAACAGGTGTGTGTTTGTGTTGTCATTGTTAGACAGGAGACTTACAGAAAAGACCCAATTTCTCCTCCCACACAAAGCTTACAAACAAGCAATAGCATCCTGTTGGCCACCAGGTGGCGCTATTGTTGTATCAGTGTTACTAAGAAGCCAATTGAGTGCACTATGCACAAAATGTAATTTTACTGGACACTATTGTCCATCATAACAACTTCTGCAGGTTTCTGCATGCATGGTCTGCAGGGGAGATATGTGTTATATATTGTTGAAATATGTTGATGTGTGATATTGAGGGTGTCTTAGTCAAGATAATGTTGGCTACCATGTGGATGTTGCTGAAGGATTCTTTGTAAGATTACTGATTGGCTGAGTTTGTGAATACACAGATTCATGGTTTACAAGCTTGGCTATTTTAGAGAGGCTGTGTCAGCCAGGCACTGGCATGGGCCAAGCTCCTGCAGTCGTCAGTGTCAGGAAACCCTGTCCTGCTGGTGGGAAGGGAGGTGTCCTCTGGGGTTGAGGAGTGTCTTTCACACTCTACAGGAAGCTGCGGTGAGTGTGTGTGTGTGTGTGTGTGTGTGTGGCCTGTATGTATGAGTGAGAAAGAGGGACAGTGTTTGTTTGTGTGAGTGAGTAAGTGACAGAGAGACGGCAAGAGGGAGTTTCTCTGAGACTTGTGGGCTGCAGCCAATCTGGTTGTCCAGATCGGCTGCCAAAAGCAAGACCTTGTGACCTTAAGGATTGTTGTCAAAATACACAGCTTCACTTTCAACCGTACTTTAATTTTGGTTCGTTTTTTAAAAACAATTTGCCTCCACTTTTGCTTCTTTTTTCTGTGAAAAAGGGGTTTTCACAAAAAATGGAATTTTGATCCTTTAAACTGTGTGCCTAATTTTCTGTGCTCTTTACTCTACTGTACATGTGTTTGAATGCATTTATCTACAGTACATTCATATTATATTTGAGGAAGATTATAGAGGTAGTGCCTTCAGAGTCTGGCTCCGTCTTCATTGTGATCTGGCCATTGCCAACACCTCTGTAGTCCATAATGCAGGGTGAGAAAACATGGGGATGAGCCACACCGAGCTGACCGCAAGAACAGAAAAAGTGTCACAACCAATTAGGCTAACCTGGTAAACACAGTTCTAAACAAACAGGTTTTTGCACAGCACATTTTCACAATTGTGAAATGCAGGGATTTGATCTTTAATCTTGTTTAATCCTTTAATAGACATAACTACTCCAGTCAAGACAAATATAATTCAGTGTATTGGTTTGCTGAAGATGAATAAAAGATCAAATGGTTTGGAATTACGATTGTATTCAATTAAAAGTATCTTTTGTATGCTACATTTCTATATTCTTTCAAAGTGATTATAAAACATTTCTTGTCAAATTTCATGGCAAATTCATCCAGCCACTGTGTTTTGTTGTTCCCTTCAAACAGGGGGACCACTCCTGCACCGAATCATCGCTTTTAATCCCCCTAATTGTTGAGTTGTTCATAGAATGCTTCTCAGTCTGCTTGGAACTAATTGTGTCTGGGTTTTCAATTGAATTCTCCACGCTGCACTGACTTCCTTTGGAGGCATGAGACTAAGAACATAGAGCCCCCATATTTCTCCAACACTGAGGCACTGTGTGCCCAGAGCAATCTCTGAAAGAGTGCTCAAAACATACCTCCCATGTTTTGACATTTACACTAATGAGTAAGGATAATGACATGAGTTACTTTGTCCTCCCTCTTCCACAAGCCCTTTTACTGTTCACTTAAAGGAAAAGCAGAAAGATGTGCCAAAACAAGCATGAAATTAATTAAAAGCGGTGGTGATATCAAAGTTCCCAAAAAAAAAGCTCTCTACTGGGCATACACCACATGTGACAGGTTATTCTGTAACAAGCACTTGTCTAAGTACAAGTCTAGGAATACAAATGTTTACACATTTTACAGTAATTACTTAACTATGCGTTAAGGTATTCTTTTAAGAGGATGAAAATGCTGCATATAGTAAGAACAACATCTTAAATAGTTCTAATCAAAGGTCGAGTTGTATTCTAGACTTTAAAATAAACTACTTCCTGGAGTTAATGTGCTGGAAAGACATCTGAGGGTCTTGGCATTCATTTTCTATTAACGTTACATAGAACATTACACTTCAGAATAGCAGTGGGCACAAGTCACCATAAATATACTACCAGGAATGTTTCTTAATAGCTGACTGAATTACACTATATAAACCACCACTAACCCACACATTGCATGTGATGGACATAAGATATCTTCTAAATGGGAAATCATAAGAGTATCAGTCCATGCTACTTTCATGTTTGGGTACTTTCAAGGCTCTGTATGAATCAGTGAAACAGTATTATCTCATCAGACTCAGCTGTGTCAATTGAGGTGTTGTATTGTAGTTTACATAAATGCATAACATACATATAAATACATTTGTATATATCATGTCATATTCTGTTCATTAAAATAGCTTTGTCTCTCTCACAAAGGTCACATCTTGCCAGGATTTGGTGAAACAGGAAGTGAGATATGTGAAATGGGTCATATGTGAGTTCCTATAATCTATCACTGCTCAAACACTGCCACTGTTGATATAATGGCAATATAAAGGGCTGTTTTTCCCTTGCCCTGGCCACCTGATGTTGAAGGCTTAATCAGTTATTCTAGATTTGGATTATAAAACATATTATGCAAGTAACTAGCATTTATTGAAGTAGATAATCTACTTCAATAAATGCTAATAACTTGCATAATATGTTTATGCACTTAATACACTTTGGCGAGTTATGTGTTGTTATTCACAACACATAACTCGCCAACGTGTATTTAACAGTGTAACAGTGAACATGAAGTGTTCACTGTTGAGATTTGCATGTTACTACTGTACATGGTGCACACGAGTGTGTTTGCCTGTGCTCACTCTTTGTGCACCTCTTTAAAAGGTGTGTGCCAGGGCCACTCTAGTGCTAACAGCTAACAAAACTCAATCAACAAGCATGTTTCTCTTTAGACGATTTGTAACGACACTATATAGACAAAAGTATTGAGACGCCTGCCATTACACCCACAGGAACTTCAATGGCAATCCACAGGTATTAATATGGACTTGGTCCCCCTTTACAGTTGGAACAGCTTCCCCTCTTTTGGGAAGGATTGAGAGTGTCTGTAGAATGTTTTGCCCTTTCATTCAGAAGAGTATTTGTGAGGTCAGACACTGATTTTGGACAAGAAGGCCTGGCTAGCAATGTCTGCTATACTTCATCCCAAATGTATTTGATGATGTGGAGAAACCTGTTCTCTGCAAGCCAGTCAAGTTCATACCAAAATCATATTCATAAATGCATAAAATGTAAAATGTCAGACACTGATGTTGGACAAGAAGGCCTGGCTCACAATATCTGTTCTACTTCATCCTAACGGTGTTTGATGATGTAGAAAAACCTCTGCAAGCCAGTCAAGTTCTTCCATAGCAAGCTCTTGGGTGCTCCTTGTTGGTGCCCCCCACCCAATCCCAATCCTCCCCCACCTTTTTTATGCAGCCCTTGCCACTTAATCTACTAAACCCCTCTTCTTCTGCCCCCCCCCCTTCTGCCCCCCCCCATTAATGCACAAATAGGCTGACACCAGACATAATTTCACTGCATTTCTTACTTCCAGTAACTATATGCATGTGACAATAAACTTCCTTGTATCCTTGTATCCTTGTATCCTTGTATCACTTAACCTGTTGAGGAGTGAATTATTTTCCTGGTTCCTTCTAGAATTCTACGCAAACAATCTATAGTTTCAGTGTTCCTTATACAGTCTATGGGGAAAATCTCTGAGGGTAATTGTGACATCATAATGTGGAACTCTCGGTTCGTGAACATTCTAATCAGATATTTGTGACCGTACTCCTCAACAGGTTAACCCTTAAAGGAGTATGTCTCTGTAGACCAGGGTCTGTGCACTGCCTTGTGTCATGCTGGTGGAGGGATAAGGGAACAGTGGTTGTGTTTCAGGGGTTGGGCTTATAGGGGAATCTTACATCGGTATTCCAAGACAACATGGACTGTCCATGACTATCCCTCAGTGCACAAAGCAAGGTCCATAAAGACATTGTTGAGCAAGATTGGTGTGGAAGAACTTGACTGGCCCACTGAGAACAGGTTTTTTCTATGTCATCAAACATAGTTTGGGATGAACTAGAGGAAAGACTGTGAGCCAGCCTTCTTGTCAAACAATCAGTGTCATACATAATACACATTTTCATATCATCCATCCTGCATAAAATAAACACAAAAAGACATGCAATGTTACTTTTTTATGTGCCAAAATCACACTACAGTCATAGACACACACATGGATCCACAAAACACATGCATACACACACACACATGCACATGCAATAGGAGATAGACACATGCAATAAACAACACATTTATGCACATGCATGCACAATAAAGTGATGTGTAAATAATAACAGAGTGGGTAGCAGAAGCCAGAGTGGGGTTTCCTGCGTGATTGTGTTTGTTTGGGGAAGTGTGCTGTGTGCAGCTCTGTGACCTACATACCCGCGGGCCTGACACTGCAGCGCTGCAGCTGAGCGTGCAGGTGCAGGAAGTCAAGGGGCTCCGCTGGGCTCGCTCAGCTCCACGCCTACTCTCAGACCTGAACACACATGCTCTCTCTCTCTCTCTCTTTAGCACTCTTCCTCTCTCTCTCTCTCTCTCTCTGTGGTATTGGATGGATGGAAAGGGTTAAATCTGTCTGATTAAGGTGTTTTGATGTAACTGGGCAAGAGCACTTTCTGTTACTCTCTCTCTCTCTCTCTCTCTTTTCCACTCGTCTGTGTGTGTACCGGTATGTTTTCACTCTATCATTTTAGGGCTGAAAATGGTAAGTATCTGTCATAAAGTGCAGATCAAACCTGAAATGCACACTCTTGAGATTGTTCACTCAGGAGAGGACTGGGCCCCCCAATGTATAAATAAGGTGCTCATGGAGCTCTGATAAAAGAGAAAATAGAATATTTGTGAATTTGAAACTTTATAAAAAATATACAGTCCTGAGAAAAATGAGTTACAGCAGGGCCGACTTTAATAAACTTACTGTTTGAATTGAGGCTTCACTGACAAATATTGTCTTTGGCTGGTTTCCAGATCTTTTTTTCCCCTTGCCTCATGAATTTATGCCAAATGAAAGCTCTTCCTGGCCTTGAGTAATCTCAAGTGGCCTCTGTGTTGTTTTGGAGATTGGTACAAAAAGGAATACCATCATGGTATCCTGCAAAGGTGGCTATTGTAATTTATTTGGTACAAACTAGCATTAAAATGAGCTTCAACTTGCAAACTGAAAGAATATGTATATAGCAGTCCACGCACAGGAGATGTTGTTCATGCATGTCACAAGTATCCTATTCTGTCCTGCAAACATATACAGTAAGAGCTGTAGGCTGATAAGGTGCTAATGGGTGAGGATGTATTGTCACTGCTTTGAACTGCCTTCTTTCCACAACAGTGTATGAAACTCCACTCAAATGAACAATAAACTGCAAGGTCAAACCTTAACATATGTTTTAAATATATGCTTTAGTCAATGTATGTGATTATGTACATGGAGATGTATGTACGGTTATATAACCAAATGTGCATGTGTGTTTTATAATGTGTGTGTGTTTTTCTGTACCCTGGCAGGATACATGTGGTGTGCTGTGAGTAACTCTATAGTCTGGCCTCAGGGTGCTGTCATATTCCCATGCTCTCAGTCACACAGCCACGCTCTCATGGCGAGATGTGGAATTCAGCTATTTCAGGGTTTTTATTATCATGATCAAGTTCATCAGCATAGAGACCTTTCTCCAGGCTGAATTGGATTCTGGAGCTTACACTCGGGTATATTCTCTGTTGATTCAGCTGCTCAAAGTGATGATCTGTGTCCTTGTGCCATCTGGTAGCTGTGCTCTCACTGCATGCGCAGGGTAGGGTTTAATGTGGGTCAGGAGGTCAGCTGTTTAGAGCAAGAGCAAGAGGGAGCCACAGGCTGCCTGATGCTGCTTCACTGACTATGTGCGGTCAGGCAGCGTAGGACCACTGGGCACTACAGTCTCCTCCAACCGACCTGCGTGTAGCTCAGGACATTTCTTACACACAGTGTGTGTTCTGAGCAAACACTATCTCAGACCAGGCCAGGGCTTCCCTCAACGGCTCATATCTACACAACAGGCATTAAGGAACGGAATGCTAACCAGAAAGAGGCATTGTGCATGTGTGATTAAAATAATTTCTGTAGGAACAATGGATCAGTTATGTACATTTGGTGCTTGTCTGAGTATAGTACAGTTGTTTTTTTACATAGTTATAGTTGCACAAGAACAACAATATCTTCAGTCCATATTAAATCTGTGTTCGGAGATTCCAGCCACAGCTACTAACCACAATAGCCAGTAATGGCCTGTGATGTTCATGCTTTGTTCCTCTGTCCCCCTGCTTGGGTCATGGGAATGTCCTTTCCTCTGTCCCCTGGCCCCTCCTGGAAGATATTTAGGGAGAGGGGATATTTGAGTTTTATTTGTGCTACTGTACAAATTCAGCTCTTTGAAATGTGTCCTCATGGTATGCAGTAACATAATTTTAATTGAGAGACTTTTGTGGGTTTTGCTGAATTAATGTTGCAACAGAGTTAGTTGGCTAACATATAAACAATTCCAAATAAGGTTGATGCTGATGACAGCCTTTTCCATTCCATTACTCATGTGTCTTATTAAGACATTGGCATATAAAAATGCCAGGACTTGGCCATCAATTCACTTAATTATCCCATTGAGCAAAGGCCCTTTGATACGTGACTTCCTCCCAGACAACAAACCTATCATCCATTCCTGGGGAAGCAAGGGTCAGTTCTGAGGGAGCTAAATAGGAAATTAACCCTGCTCATTAAAAAGCACTTGAGTGTCTGCCCTTCATCTCTCCAGACCAAGCCCAGGCCCAAAGGTCTTCCTGTGTCTGCTAGGGCAGCTTTGAATTCCCTCAGCTGTACAAATAAACCTGAGAGCTGCAGGTTACGCCAGGCAGGGGCTACTACTGTGCCACAGCTCTGTCACAGTACCAGAGGGAGGGACGGACTTTCTAAAGATACATGCCATGATTTCTCATATGTTGTAATAAGTGCTGCAAATGAATGCCATAGTTTGTTCTTTGTATCAAAAATGTCATTGACAGATTGTTTTTCAAGGGGTTATGAAGGGTTTGGGAATATGAAAACATGGCTTCTGCAAAGACTTTACATTTTAGATTAATTCTGGAACTTTTCTGTGCTCATTTTTTACAAAGAGTAGCCTGTAATTCTGCCAACCAAAATATGATCAATAGAAGCTTCTTTCTTCAATGGAACAACATTGTAATCAAAAACAAACATGCAAAAATAGAAGACATTACATCCTCCTTGAAGGTTATTTTCAGTGTTCCACATTCATAAATAACATTCCAGAACAGAGGATTGTGTTGAAAAGAATGTGTGTTTATTCACTGGTTGACAAAAAAAACCCCTGAAGCTTAAATTTGGCATGTTTACAGTAATTTCTCTCATTTTTTCCCATAAATCAGCCATGTCACTGTCTTGGCATTGCTGCCTCCTGGAACAAAGATTTGAATGTCTGCCTGTCAGCATAACAGGACCTGTGAGACCACTGGCTTTGAATGAAAATGTGGGACTCTAGTCATCCGTCTCTGTGTTTGAGTTTACATGTGTGTGCCTATGTAATGTTTGTCCATGTGTGTGTGGATATTGGCATGCTACAATAATGTTTTTTTTCTCTCCGTCAAATGACATAACATCTAGAGAGGAGCAATACTACACGGGCAATCAGAAGGTGGCAGTATTGCAACTGACCTGCCGGCCTGTCTCAAAAAGGCCAGTGAGTAGTCTCATTTATAAATGAAGCAGAATTACTGTCAGGCTGCATGGAAGAGAAAGGGGGTCCATGTCTCTGCTCAGCCAAACAGTTGTGAGCAGCTTTGGTGGGCCCCTTTAACCATCTTGTAAAAATGATCAGCTGCTTGGACATTTTATTGAACCAAAAGTTGATACTGCCTTGAACATTTTTGTACATTCATAAAATGTTCTCTTTGGATTTAATAAGTCAGTTTTAAAGGTCATGTCTTGTCATGTCTCCTATTTGTAACTGTTTTCATTTAGTCAACACAGAATCTCCATGTATGAGACAGCCATGGAACACCTGAAGAGCCTTGTCTTTCATACATTCTATTAAGGTTAATTACAAAAAGCCGACAGAGATCTTGCTCTCTTGCGTCCCCACTGTTTAACGTGTGGGCTAAAGATGAGTGCATTAGGAAAGCTGGGCTGGCTAGATCCAGTCCTGCACTCCCTCTATAAACCTGTCACGGCACGGAAGTCCAGCAGCCATGGCTCTCCTGCCAACTTTACCAACTCAAGCCAGGGGAAAGAATCTCATTCAACAGAGAACTACATCCCTGGGTGATGTCGTCAGCCTACTACGATCATTCTCTACATAGCAGCCTTCTATTGGGGCACCCTCTATGTGTCACAGCATGGATGACATTGATTAGTTTATTTTGTCAGGTTTTTTTTTAAAGTTTTTTTTATCACACTGTTAACGCAAAGACAGTGAGAGCCAAGCAGTTCTCAAGGCCCTCTTGTTGAGCAATTGACTTTTCCCCTTCCAATGTTCTGAATCATTCAAAATGTTAAAAATCCTCGCATCAAGCAACAGATTTACGAAAGCAAAAGAGAAGTTCATTTTAGGAAAATGTCTTTAAACACAAAAAAGGGAAAAAAGCAAACCGTGCGGAAAGAGTTGAAATTGAGTAATGACATCTGTCGTACTGATTGTTGGGTTTATTTAACAGAGGAGAAAGTGCACCATTGGCCCTAAATGTGCTGTGAGTTTATTTTATGTGTGAAACTGACGGGGACTTTCATGTTTTCAATTATCTCCTCTGTGAAATCCTTACACCGCTTACTAAAATTGAATTTGTTTTATTACAAATTCTTCACTGGTTCTCATTTTACTCTAAAGACATAAACCACAGCACATTATACTGTAAGGTAGTGCTTATCATGAACTACATGATAAGGTTCACCATAAAACATTCCAAGTCATGAATTCAAATGGGGATATTTGAGTGACATCATCACACCATCTCTGTTTCTGGTTTGTCTTCCCCTTGTTGTTGAACTCCCTCCAATCATAAGTGCTACAGGCCTGCCAGTTGTGTTGGGCTTGACATATGGGGTTTTAGTGGCCCATAGATCAACCATTCTTTGGCTCTCCCTCCCATAATTACCTTTGCATTTTTTTTAGTCATCCATGTTTTTCTTAGTTAGTCTAAGCATATGTTTTGTGTAGTAGAGATGTAAAAAAGCTTTTCATACAACACAAGCTTTCAGAGTGCTTTTTCTTGGAACAAGAATGCTCTTTACACATCAAACATCAGCTATGATACAATTCTATATAATTTCAACTAAACTGTAATCAGTGAATGACTATAATGTGGCAATGTCCTTTGTTATGTCAAAGCATCCCATCAAAAAATGTCCCGTCTTCTGCTTATCTCATGATATGAGAGCATGTTGACATTAAATCCAGGGCTGTTCACAAGCATTAACATGCTTTCTGCATTCTACGTGAGCTCTTAATAATTTCCCTACTCCCATTTGTCCTCTTACCCCTTTCTCATTCCATATGCCACCCCACCCCCCCCTTCTCCCTCCTTAATGGCATCTCAGAGAATGTGGTTTTAAGTTGTCTGAGAGGTGAAGTCTAATAGGAGGCTGTCTGCTAAGGCTTACTCAAGTGATGCAATCAATCCTCACATAGTTTTTCTCCCTTTCCCATTCACACACACCCTGTCCACCCCCTTGAACATTTTGAGCTTTACTGTAGCTATAGGTTAGTAAGTGTGTGTGTGTGTGTGGGGGGGGGGGGGTGGAGGTGGAGAAAGAGAGAGAATGTGTGTGTGTGTGTGTGTGTGTGTGTGTGTGCATGTGTACAGGGAAAGTGAAACAGAATACGTAAGAGAGGACAGCTTTCTGCTTTCTCATACTATGTGATTTAGCCCGTTGGCTTTAGTGGTTTTATGGAGCACTATGGTCAGCTCCAGACAGCAGTTATCCCTCCATTTTGTTTGAATGGGGATAGCAGGCAGTCACCCCCCCCCCCCCCCCCCCCCCCTCACACATGATCTTCAAACACACATGCACGCACACGCACACGCACACGCACACACGCACCTCTCTTTCTCAAACACTTGCCTTCTCCTATATTTAGTCTAGTTGTCTCTACCATTCTCTGAATTTTTCGTAAGGTTGCAGCCTCACAGAAATTTGCCACTTAGATAATAAGCATAATGTGTCAGGTAGGTTCTAACAGACATCATTATGACACCAACAGAGACTCTTCAAATACATTGTCAGCAAAGGAAGATGAATGTCATGCAGTGTTTATATGATGCACATGTATAGATCTCTAATAAAGTAACAATATTTATTCCAACAAATGAATGTTTGGAAATGTCCAACCTTTTATAAATAAGAGATTAAGTATATGTTGATATTTATGTTCAGCTTAGAGTTACATAATATTCCAAACATCTTAGATATCCCTTCTGAAAAAAACAGTTAGAAACCAGCTTATGCTGGTAGCTGGTCTTTGCTGGTTTCCTTCCAGCTCTTGCTGGTTTTTGCTGGTGTAGCTGGTTAGGTCACCAGCTGGATATGCTGGTGTGACCATCTGAGGAAGCTGGTCATGCTGGTTTGACCAGCCTGTCGTGTGGGATACAGCTGGTGCAAGCTGATCATGCTGGTTTGCAAGAATGACCAACATAAGCTGGCATGGCGAGTTAAACCAGCACTATAGACCAGCAACACCAGCTAAAATTACCAGCTTGAGGTGGTACGACAAGCAAAACCAGCTGAATTACCATCATAAGATGGGAAAACCAGCTGAAGGTCGCAAGAGTTTTGCTGGTCTAGCAGGTCAACCATCATAGGGTGGTCAAACAAGCTGCTTAACAAGCTGGTCAACCAGCAAACCACCTTAAGCTGGTCAGGCTGGTCAAACCACCTTTAGCTGGTCAGGCTGTTTTTTTCAGCAGGGATGGAACCTATGACACCCATGTCAAAAAGAATCTTTTGAGTGGAGGTGGACAATTAAACACTACCTTTTTGACCTCCATTTAGAGCATGGGTTCTCTTCCCTTTCCTCCTGAGAGGTGCACATGTACAGTGAGTCCTCCTGAGAGGTGCACATGTACAGTGAGTCCTCCTGAGAGGTGCACATGTACAGTGAGTCCTCCTGAGAGGTGCACATGTACAGTGAGTCCTCCTGAGAGGTGCACATGTGCAGTGAGTCGCCACAGCCATCTGCTTGTAACAGAGAAAAAGTGTTTAAAGAACCGTTTTCTGTCTGCAACCAAATGTTGTAAATCAGAGACTTAACTGCAGGCGGCCTAATCTTCCTCATGGCTTCCTGGAGAACATGGCTAAATCCCATTAGGCCGTGAGTTAGACGAGCTGAGTCAGCACCTCCGCTTTCCTCTAGTTTAACTGCAGCACTGGAGAAACTCAATCTCCCACACTGCCCGCATCACCCACATGCCCAGTCCAGTAGACTGTCTGACTCATCCTCCCTCTTTATGGAGGATGCAAGGGCTGAGCTGAAGGCTGTGTGCATCAGGGCATGTGTAGCCTACATGTTTGCATGAATGTTGTGAAGATGTGTAAATACTTTTATGTTCAGCAACCTTGCTTTGAGTGTGCATGCATTGTGTGTGTGTGTGTGTTTTGTCAAGTCTTCATGTTCTTTGTTGTGACATGAGAGATGTAAATGTGTTGCAGATGTCCTCGGTCTCTCTACTACCCTTTCCTCTCTCTAAGATCCGCATTCATGACAAAGGACATACTTCCCATCTCTGTTAGCCATTAATGTCCCTCTTTGATGTGCTTTCTGAGCTAGCGAACCTGTGAGCAGAACTGTCTCCCGCACGTGTGGATCGAGGAGTATGGACTAACTCAGCTGTCCATGGTGTTAGAGAGAGCTAATGAATAGAGATGCCCCCAAAGGACCAGATCAGATGTGCAAACCAGCTCGGTGAAGTTTCCACGTCACATACAGTACATATGACTGACAGATCCACACCCAGTTCGGACCGGTGACACATTCTTCCCAAATCCACTCAAGCATCAGCTGCCATTTGATAAGGCCTTTCACAATTTCTATGCATTTCAGTCACAGGATCAGTGACCTGGAGCAGCAGGGCTCACAGAGGGCCGGAGTTCTCCTTTAGAGTCACATTTTATGATGAAGATATTTGAAGCAATGGAGTTACCTCATAGAACATTTTGGAGCAAAGGGTGTTCAAGATTGTATTGGCCCGAAGATGACTTGCTGACCAGTGGTTGCCATTGAGACTGACATGTGACGTGGCCCACAGTGTGCACATGGCAACAGTAGACACACTGTTGTGCTTGTAGTATGGTTTCAGGGCTGAAACACCACACTCCAAATAATACTGTCACTACATCTGACAGTAATATACTGTATATCAGTATAATACCTAATTAGAAGTAACCTTCCAGACAAACATATCAGTTTGAATGTATGATTTTGGGTTTAATGCTTAGTTGACTGGATAAGACACTTTACTACAACTGTGGCTTTGGTGTCTGAGTTATTACAGGGTGGTGTGCTAAAGAAACCAGTTTCACTTCCTCTGGCTGGACAGGATAGCCCATCAGATTGGACGTTAGGCTGTTTTATGTGCCAGAGAAGACAAAAATAGAACAAAAACACGCAAGAAAGCAGGATGCACAGCAGGCCACCTAGAGTGACCATCGACTCATACGTAAAATAGAGCGTCAAGGTCCCCCTGGGCCCTGTTTATCAAATGTACTTGGATAGAATACACAGCACAGATTCTGACTGCTTGTTTTAATGTCGCTATGTTGTACTAATGCAGTTATTGCATTAGTCACCTCACTTGGACCTTGTGGAATATAATGCTTATAGGTAAAGTCTTTGTTTTGTACCACATGTTGTGCATAATCTTACAGTATTTTGTTTATCAAGAGTAATTACTTTACATGATGGAGGGTCCTCTAGCCAGAAGGGCTTTTATCTCTTGTGACATGCAGAAACACTCAGTAACTACCTCTTGGACTGACACCAGGTTTTTTTTTTTTTTCAGATGTATTTGCAGTCACTCAGCTAGATCAAAGCTTTATGATCCATTTAATCCTTGTGTAACTAGTTGTGTGTTTATATGTCAAGTCTCAAATGAGACGTCTCAGAGATATCAGTTTTTTAATCTGTCTGTCATGCTCTTCTGCTCATGTTTTGTTTTTCTAGTTTTGTCGTAAGGTTTATATTTAGCTGTCTTTGATCCTTCCCTGACATCATGTCTGAAATCTGTATTTGGGGGTATTTTAGGAATGCTTATTTCTCTTAGAAATTCTCATGAATGTGTGATGGAATGTTGATGTCATGACAAGAGAATAGTTCAAACATGACAAAATATATAGCTCAATATGCCTACTAGTCACTAGTCCCAGAGAATTCCATCTCTGCATTGTCAGTTACATTGAGTTACATTGATGGTGAGTGTCAGTTGAATGCAATTTTGGATATATAGCATATGAGCCAACACCAGAGTCAGGTGTTTAGATTTTTTTAAGCTATCAGCATCTCTTTGATACACTGATTGTGAACAACTTACCAAACTGGATTGGAGATTCAAATCATATTTAGTGGTTAGGGATTTGTTTCACTATGACAAGCTACACTTCCAGTTCCATCATTTCATGCAAATTATGTTCCTTGAAGCACAGAACTTTACAAATGTTCCCCTGGCAGACGGTAAGCCTACAGGAATTCAGGTTAAGATGGAACTGGGCAGAAAACAGCCCGCAGGCACCTCAGAAAGCAAAACATTTCAATAAATCCTGTTGGTTCAATGTCTTAACATGACAGCATGATCCATGATTACATCCTTCCTGTCTCAGCATGGTAGACAGTTGTTTGGCTGCCACTAGCATGACAAGGTCACCTGCCTGGCCTTATGGGAGACGGAGAGAACCGAAGAAACGGAGAAACTGCCTGTAGAAATGAGATGGTATGAAGAAAAAGATGGGTGTCAGGACATATCCCTGCAGTAAAATACCTTGTGGTGATATGAATAGAACTTATGGGAAGAATATTTATTCAAAATGTTATATATAAAAAATACCTTACTTTCACCAAATATATTGAGAAGAATGATTATGTTCAGTGATAGGATCTCGGAAAAAAATATTGGATCCTAATTAAGAGTATTTAGGTACTTTTTACTTTATAGTCAATTAATGTAAGTGCAGTTCCTTCCGATATTACATGTGGTATTGATTACTTAAAACATGAAGGACATTTAACACAAAGTAGGACAAATTACAGTATAGACCCTTTCAACTGGAGAACTTAATTTTCATATCTGTGTTGGTTTTGAACGTTTCAACCGGAAATCTTCTAGGAACAGATTGAAAGGGTCTATACATTACTAAATGTATGAAAAGTTGTTCATACATTACTCTGTTATACAAAAGAGGAACAAAAGCAATACGCTTTTAGACACTAAGACCAATGCTGTCAGAAACAGATCTCACGGATGTCCCTGCTCTCTTCCTGTGCTCTCACACCATCTAAAACCAAAAAACGGAGGAAGATGGTCTCTGCAGCTCATGGGCTCAAGGTGCTCTGTTCCCTCCTGTGTTTCAGATAGATAGATAGATAGATAGATAGATACTTTATTGATCCCCAGGGGAAATTCAAGTTTCAGCCCACTACTCCCCCCCCCACCAGTGTGCAGGACAGCGCTGCGTGAGGGCCTGGGCTCTGGGCGCGTGCAGACAGACGTAGGGTGGCTCACGTGGGGCCTGTTTATTTGGGAAGAGCACGTGTCTGCTAAATTAAGTCAGGTGAAGCTGGTAGGAGGAGGGGCCCACGCCAGTCACAGCAGCAGGGCGTCTATGTGTCCCAGGCCCCGCAGCTGCATGTGCACACATCACTAGTGAAACCCCTCTCCACTGCCTTCCACACACTCTATTGGATCAAACTATTATCCCATCCAACTGTACAGGCTCGGCCTGACACACATAATGTGTTAATTGAATTGGATTGAATTTCCCCACAGTAAATAGAAGCTCTGAGAAGACTAACAAGAGAAAATTATGACACTTGAGATAAACAACTTTTCCCATACTAACTGTATGTGTGTGTGCTTATGTCTGTGTTTATATATGTGTGAGTATGTGTGTGGGGGCTTATGTTTGAAGTCGGTCTCATCCCCTGCCCCCAGTTCTCACTATGTTCAGAGAGTGGATCAGTCAAGTCTAACAATGTTAGAGAGCTGTGGGATAAGATGCCGTCTCTGATTAGAAGCCAATGGCTGCAGCTCTGTCCTGCTCTGATAAGTCCGGTGCACACCAGACAGAGGACCTCTATAGCACATGCTGATCACATCAACACACAACAGATGCTAATCAGGACATTGACTCATCTCTCCACTCCAACCTCGTGGGGTTGCCTTTGAAATATTTTAAATGTTGCATGAGAAAGTGTATAAAGAAAGAGTATAGCCAGTCAACTCGGGGATTTTTATCATGTGAGATTAAAGACAGAACACAGACTAAGGTGTGTGCAGACTGATTAGAGGCATCGGAGACAGCTGTCCAGCTCTACCAGTGAAGATACATCTGTTTTTGTTTAGCTCTCTGGTCCTTTCAACACTTGTAGCATTTCACAGTGTAAGTGTGGTAATTGGAGCTCTCACAAAGGAGATTAAAATTATGCATAAGCAAATGGTGGATTCTTCCATTGAATTTTGTAACAGAGTACTTATGTAAGATGTTTGGCTTCTCTCATATCCTCTGGAATTCGTTTAGTATTACTTGTTGCTGTGTGCTGTGCCAAGTAGATCAAACTCCAACTAAGCCAGACATGCACAATAATAGCTCAAACAGAATTCTGTCTCAGGTGAAAGACTGGATGGAATGTAGGTTGTCACTGGTACTTGTCTGAGGTTTTGGTGGTAGCTATGGTAGCAGACACCTTTATCATGTTGTTATGTTCATATGTGGATGTGTGATGTAACATATGCAGCATATACCAGGACTACGTTTCTGTATTTTTGTCTTGGAAGTCCTGTATGTGTTACTATGTTGCTGATAAAGCAATATTGATATGGTTATGTTTTCATTCTCACAATAGAAAATAGTTTATTAAAGTCATCTCTGTCTTTTTTATCAGAGCAGCAAGGACTGAAGTTGAATGCATTAACATCTGTAGGATATAAAAACGTATAGTTCACATGACAGCTATTAACAAAAATGTCCTCCTATATTTTTGTTGCTGCAGAAGCAGAAACACCGTCGAGGAGATATAGGAAAAGTTTTTGAAATGGAATCATATTAACCACCTGTTACTAATCCGGGGACATTAATGGAGGAGTGGAAGTGGCGTGTGCCGCCTGTGGTCCAGACATTCCCCTGCTCTGTGTGGACACACTCTCCCCGAGCATTAAACCCGAGACGGCCCGCTGAGAGAGAGGCATGCTGGGACTCATACCGCCTCAGGCATCAAAACTCCCTACAGAAGAGAAAAAATGAGCCAGAGCACCTCGCGTGCTCTCCTCCCCTCATCATGTTGCAGGGCATGGTCATTACGAGCAGCCCGTGTCTCTCCTCCCTCATCATGTTGCAGGGCATGGTCATTACGAGCAGCCCAGTGCAGGCAGTACAGCTACATTTGAAACCTGAATGCAGAACTCTAGTGCAGGTAAAAGGAGTTCTTAGAGCTCTTGGCCACCCCACTGCCCTCCCCTTGCCTGTGGATTTTGGTCTCTGCCCCTCTAAAATCTTGAAGGTAATTAGTTTTCAAGCTCTGAATTGCAGGGCTTTTTGTGTGGTGCTCAACTGTCTTCACAGACCCATTGTAATGATCAGTCATTAGCAAAGTAGCGATCATCAAACGATTTCCTGGGGGATTTTTAACCACCTCCATGTACTATATGTGAAGTAGGCTACATTACTGTGGGCGGTGAGTCAGAGAAACATGTGAAGATGAAGTATTGGAGAAAATGAGAAAATAAAAACGAGGTTAGGTGCGGCTCAGACTCACTGGAACATTCTTATGGCAAACATCCCCTTAAAAGACAGACTCAAGAGTTAAGAACACACTCTTGCTATCTGACACATAGGGCCCAAGTTTAAATAATAATAATAATACATTTTGTTTAAAGGCGCCTTTCTTGGCACTCAAGGACATTTAAATAATCAATTACAAATGTTACATATGAATTGAAATGAATGTGAATAAGTGCAATGTCAGGAAAAATGACATTATTTGCGCTTAGAATCTTGCTTGTGGTAAATTAGCAAATGCATTTTATTACATGTTATTATCGTACAACTAAATTTGCTTTACGTAGTCTTAGCACTTCGTTATTTAACAAGGTTGAGGAGTAACTTATAACATGTATCAGTTGTAGTTACTGAGAACCAATCAGAATCAGTCATACAAAATGATTACAAAGGCATTGATTTATTTTCTGTAAAACCTTTCAAACATATGTCTGGAATATAGCATATTTATTCTGTCACTTTGGATCCTTTTACCATCTAGACAGGCTCCAATCATTTGTCAGTAAACACTCAAATTTAGAGCATTTGATTGGTTCTCTCATTTGCATTAGCGCCACCTCTCATCTGCCAATCAAACCAATCACTTATAATGAGTCGCATTACTTTGAAGTCATTTCATTAAATAACTTATTACATTTATACAAGGTAAGCAGTAATCTGTAACTTATCCAAAGGTAACGTCAACCCTGTAACACCACATGTAAACTAGATGCACCGCATAGTGGTACAAAATATGACCGCTGCTCTGTCCTGCACATCCTCTCCGCAAAAATAAATTACGCCTGTCAATTTGTTTCCATCTCCTACTCCAACCCCCACTCTTGCAACTTTTGTGTATGCTTGTGTGTGCGTGCCTGTGTGTGTGTTTGTGTGCCTGCATTCGTGCATGCATGCGTGCGTGTGAGTGTGTGTGTGAGTGTGTACGTGCCTGTGTGTGTTTATGTGTGTGTGTGTTTGCATGCGTGTGTGTGCATGTGTGTGTGTGAGAGAGAGTGTGTGTGAGACTGTCCTGACTTGTTACTCCTCTCCTCATCATCCTCCTCACCAGCAACCCTTCGCTAAACACCATCTACAGGCCGATGGGTGTACAGTCACTAAATGTACACATAAATTAATTTATTTTATGCCCCCCTCCCATGGATGAAATTTCATGAAACTTGGCATACCCCTGGCATAGGATGTCAGGTTAATCATTTTTGGTTAATCAATTTGCAGTTCAGAACATCTCAACTGAAGATAGGGGTGATTAAAGCAGTATATTAGCAGTATAATATTGCATTTTCATTTTTCACAAATGAGTGATTATGGGCTAGGTTGATGTGGGCCCTTGAAACCAACATATCATAAAAATGTCATCATCCTCGGTGCCACGGTTCAGGTAGTAATGTAGGAAAAACTGCTTTTTTTGGGTTTCAGGGGCCTATGGCTGGGGTGGGGGGGTGGGGGGGGGGGGGGGGGGGGAGTGGCCCCCGGGGACCCAACAAAGGTTTTCCGTAAAAGAGTAGTGGGGCTGCATGCCCCGTTGTTTCGGTGTCCCGGGAATCGTTGACCAAAAATTCAGTTGATGACGGGGGAGAAAAAAATAAATAAAAATTAAATAAAAAAATGAAAAAAACTTTGACAATCCCTATACGACCACTACGCTAGCTATGCTAGCAGCAGTCATAATTAGGGCCCAAATTGTAGGGTCTGAAGATGGATTGGAGTTTGGCAACAGTGTACATCTAGTGCATACTGCATTATCTTCACTGCAAACAACGCTAAAACAAATCAAAGTGAATTCCAGGCCCCAGAAGTCAGTAGCTGCCTCCTAATTGTTGTGAGCTGTAGCTCCCTTTCTGTTCTCAGACTACAGGGCCCAAGTAAAAGAGTGAGTCTGTGTCTTATATTCCATCTGAAAGAGTGAGTCTGTGTCTTATATTCCGGCTGAAAGAGTGAGTCTGTGTCTTATATTCCGGCTGAAAGAGTGAGCCTGTGTCTTATATTCCGGCTGAAAGAGTGAGTCTGTGTCTTATATTCCGGCTGAAAGAGTGAGTCTGTGTCTTATATTCCGGCTGAAAGAGTGAGCCTGTGTCTTATATTCCGGCTGAAAGAGTGAGTCTGTGTCTTATATTCCGGCTGAAAGAGTGAGTCTGTGTCTTATATTCCGGCTGAAAGAGTGAGCCTGTGTCTTATATTCCATCTGAAAGAGTGAGTCTGTGTCTTATATTCCAGCAACAATACCTGCTGTGCCAGTCTAAAAAGGGCACTTTTCCCCTTTTTGTTTATTTTTTAGATCAAATAACAAAACAAGCCCAGGGATTTTGGCAACGTCCTCACACACTCCGCCCTTGAGATTATATGGTCAAGGAGCCAGAGTTGGCTACAATAACAAATAGAGAGCTTCATTTCACAGTATGGCTGGAGTCTGTGCAGCCGTGAGGATCCCAGGGACAGGCCTATGACAGGGTGCGGCTGGGTGTTTACCACTTTTGCTCTGATATGGAAGGTGTTAGTCACGGACCACTGGAATTGTGTCTACGTTACACGACATCTCTGTTTGCTCCCTGTGTTTTGGTTGGGGTTGGGCAGCGATGACATCATGTGCCAAAACAGGGACCTTTACGTTGTAACACCCAGCATCTCAAAGGATCTGTGTTTGCCCTAGCAGCATATGTTTGCAGAAGGATGATTTCATCGTTAACTTTATTAAGTCAAAGTCTATTTGTTTAAAGTTTATTATAGCTTAATGTTGGGATAGCGTGACAATGGCAGGCTAATGGCATCTTATTTGTTTATGTGTGTACATGTGACAGACAGCCTTTGCCTATGAAGCACTGCACTGTGGTTGCCATTGGTAAACAGAGTGTGCGTGAGTGAGAGTAAGGGAAGGGGTGGGGCCAGACTAAGGCTTGGAATGTGACCCACACACCAAAGAGACATGTGTGTGACTGTGCATGTTGAACGGGCGAGTGTGAGGCTTGTCATCAGTGTTAAAGAATGATTGAGAATGATCGCATGCCATCCTAGTGCTACGGAGGCCATTTCCAGAGGGTGAGTCACCCATGGGACAAACGCTAGGAGCCAAACCGCTCACGCCCTGTCCTGCCCCACTGCCCTGGCACCAGCTCGCTGAATAGGACACACCATTAATGGCTATCATCTTGGCTATTACCCACTCCTCCCTCTTTATAACTCAATGGCACATTCTCAAAGTCTGACATCTGCAATATCAGTATTTTACAATCACCTTTTATGGCTTAACTATGTCTAGGATGACAGTTGTTTGTTTTTTTTTGTGTGTCAGTGTTTCTGAGGACTGACCTGTCCTCGTGACAGTGATGAGGTATCGCTCTCGTTCCTCCCAACCATTTACAGTAGAAGTCAAAAACAATGAGGAAGCCTCACGTGTGCCCTCAAGCAACGATGCAGAACAGCTCTCAGAGAAGACCGACGAGACACAAAAGTGCCATGTTCAAAACAACAAAGCATTTCTCCATACAAAGCACCTGGCATCCTGCGCTGAATGGATGAAAGCAACCGGACAACAACATATTTCAAAGAAAATCTGGTCTGACAGGAATTTCCTGTAAGGTGAGTTATTCAATTAACTGGTTCAAAACAAAAGTCGGCGCCAGATGATGAGCTCATAGGGGACTGGTTAATCCAACAGAATTGATTTGTCTCTCACCTGACTACCCAAAGGCCACTGGGTTTGTTTGGTTTCTGTTGACACTGGAAACCTTGAAGTGCCTCTGCATAGGAGTCCACCCATAATGTAGCCTTACTGAAAAACAGAACCATAAATAGTTTAACAAGTGTGTGACCGCAGATGTCACTGTCAATGAAGAGGTTCCATGTATCTGTCATGCCCATTAGTAAACAAGACTCTGATTTCCCAGTAACAAGTAGGCAGCAAGGGATGGCACAAATACAGCAATTAACTATGAATTACTTCTCTCTCTCTCTCATGACACTAGACAAACAAGTATTTTTATTTTTTGTGTGTGTTGCCTGTCAGCAGCCATTTCTTGATGACACTGAAGGAATGCAATTATGAGTCACTCTCAATCAGCTCTACTATGTCACAGACTCCACTCCAAATCTCACCCTCTCCGCTGGTGCAGACGGCTACCCCAAAGTCTTGCTGTCAGCCCTTCTGCGAGCTGCTAAGCTCATTTTAGCTGAGCGAATATGACAGACTCTTGATCTCATCACTGGTCCAAACGCGAGGGCCTAAATAAGTGCTCCCTTGTACTTAGGGAAACTCTATATTTTAGAAGTTATGACGTAGTCTCATGTTGTGGTTCTAAGGGATTCACTGGAACTCTTCGCTTCAGTAATATGAGGTGGAAAAAACACAAGAATGCCTCAGTGCTAAAAATGTCTCTCCCGTAATAACCAGATGGTCTGAAAATAGACTGGGAAGGGTATTATTATTAAAAAATCATCCGAGAATGCATTGTGATTTATAAAGTGCTTTCATACAATACATACAATTTTCTTTTTTATGCAGCAAGTGATTGTTTATGGCAATTGTTAAACATCAAGCAATATTATTGAATGTTTTTCAATATATCAAAGGTTAGGCTGCACACACACACACACATTCTCACATCAACACAGAGTTAATCTTCCTTTGTGTGAACTGGATGAGTGTGTGATCTCTTTTGTGGTCCAGGACTGAACTGGTTGCCATGACTCCTTGACCGCCAAGGCAACAAACATGAAGTAGCCTATAAAACCTTTCCACATTTCCTCCCTTTTCATTTTCTTTTCACTGGAACTTTCCGACCACGCTGTCTCCCCACCCTCTGTTGGGCGACCCTTTTGTGGAAGGACACCCAATGGCAAGTCTTCCATCACATAAATGAATACAAACTTGGCCAGCAACAGCAATTATCATTGAAATGTAGATGCACAAATTGCAATAGCCTGTGAAATTGGACACAGGCTCCCTGCTTTGAGTTGTATCTCTGAACCGTAAATCCCACTGCTCTTGACCCTTTCAGTGGCAAGGGTCTCTAGTCTGAGTTGAGGAGAAGACTCTACAGTGTACAGGTGCACATATATGTGGCAAGTTTCACATGTTCCTGTTGGAGGTTAGACAGGCTACATGACTGGCCTCATGTAAACCCACATGCAGGCCAGTGAAGCAGCACCTCCCCATGTTGTGTGCTGAATACATGCTGTCAGAGATAACATGGAGCATGATGCATAGTTCACCTCAGAGGACTTGGCCAGCAGTGCAGAGTTGCCCTGTTTGGGCGCTCAGCTTGCGCTGATGAGAGCAATCTTATCTAGGCTCATGTCCCTGCGCTCTGCTTGCACGCAGAGGGCTTGTATCAGGCCAAATAGCCATCAACTACAGGTGCCAAAATCGTGTATGGTTCTCAGAGACCCCTACAGAATCTGGAGGCACATAATCAGGTTTTCACAACTTTATATTAATCCTTACTTTATAGTTCCCTTCAAGGCATATTGTTTTGTGCTCCATCACAGATGCACATACAAACCATGCCTAGAAGTTTGATTCAATATAGATATTACACTCTTAACACTAATGTGTTGTCCCTATCTGGACACAGAGATGTGTGAAAAAACAACGCAAGTTGTTTTGTTTTCAACGCAAGTTGTGTTATTTTCAACACATATTGTGTAACAAATAAGAAAGGACACAACACAAACTGTGTTGTTCCTATCTGGAGACAGAGATGTGTTAAAAACAACGCAAGTTGGGTTGTTTTCAACACATTCGTTTTAAGAGTGTATACATTTATGTTATGGCATTACAACATTTAATCATACATTTGAAATGAGACAACATGGAGGTAGAGTTTTTTTCTATAATCCTAGATAACTTTCTCAGAGTTATCACACATCAGCCTACATAAACCTATACATATCCTGTGAATAAACATATCCACAGAGACAGAGGCTTACCAGATGTAATTGTTGCACACATGAATATCAAGTGTCTGTGTATACATGTGTGCATATTGTGTGTATATGTAACCTACTGTACATACATTACAGCAGTATAGTTTGGAAGCCAATGAACATCCTATTTTGGTCATTACAGATACCATATCAGATAGTAAATAGGCCCAAGGCCATAGTATCAGACAGCTATATGACATTAGAGTGATATGTCAGCGATATGGGCTTTATTGCTACGCTTAATCCAAGATACAGTATGTACCCAGTGCAGGGAAACACTCCTGGTCCCTCGCCCAAGTTCCACTGATATCAGCACACGTCAGAGTACTTAAAACATTGAAACGCTTCCCAGTTTTAGTTAACACAGCCTGGCCTTACTGTACATGTCACGTGGACATCTCTGCACGTCCAGGCTTTTGTAGGTCTCAGCCATGTGGAACTAAAACTCTGTCCTGTTAAGTACGTCACACAAAGCTCTGTGTGACCACTAGTATTTCCTCAGTACAGAAAAAAGTAATAATACATCTTATTTAGAAGTGCCTCTCAGGTCACCCAAGGACACTGTCCAATCAAAAGGTTACATCATCTTCACTAACATGTCTCTGTTTTAAGACAATTAGCGCTTGGGTGTGCTGAGCTGGTCAAATTAGAATGAACTTAATGTTGCAATTTAGATTTTGTCCTATTAATTGGTTGCAGCACAAACTGGTAAATGTCCATTCAGTTTTTATATCCATTATTTGACCATGTATAAAAAGACCATGTATAACAAGAGCAGTTACAATCTAATGCTTCTACAAACATCCCCTATGGCATCATGGCAATTCTGTTCAGTGTCATTTTCAATAACCATTTTAATGCCTTTATGTCCCTCTCCTCCATATCTCAGAAGATCCCTCATCCTCTCCTCTTCCTCTCCTCCATTTCTCAGAAGATCCCTCATCCTCTCCTCTGTCCCTCTCCCTCTGTCTCTCAGAAGATCCCTCATCCTCTCCTCTGTCTCTCAGAAGATCCCTCATGCTCTCCTCTGTCTGTCTCTCTCTCCATCTCCCTCTCAGAAGATCCCTCTCCCTGTCCTCTGTATGTCCCACCCTCTGTCCACACGTGGGGCTCCAGGCGGTCAGTCTAATTAGATTAGGGGGCTTTATGAGCTGTGCTCTATAGCCAGCTGAAAGAGAACCCTAATAAACAGGGATGTCACTCCTTCATCTGACTTTCCTGTGGAATATTCAAGTCTCCCCACTTTGCCTCGGGGATTAGTGTAACCATCAGCATGCAAACTTGTGTCTGTCTTTCATTTCTGTGTGTGTGTGTGCGTGTGCGTGTGAGTGGGAGAGAGAGAGGGAGAGAGGTCAACAATAGAGTTCAAGCACAGAGCACAAAAGGGGTGTCCATTCCTTCAAATCTCACTACTATGAAGCCGTGATGTGATCCTCAACAGACTTTCTTCTCTCTGCAGTGGCATGATGCACATTTGGCTATGAGAAGCAACAGTCTGCATACTAAATAAAAAACAAATTGTTTTGCCTTTTCTGTTTTAAAATTCATTTTGCTCTTTTATTATTTTTCTACTCTTTTTAGACCTTGGAGGATAGTTGTCTCATTTTAGTGACCTATTGTGGTGCTTCATCTCCAGGTCAACAGGTGTAACTGTGGAGGAGACCAGAAAACACTACAAGAGGTCAATCGGGAGGAGCAAAATCTAAAAAATATAGCTGAAACATGGTGTGCTCACAAGCGCATGCCCACACACACAAACACCCACACACACACAAACATGCGCACACACACAGGGTTTGTCATAAAAAAAAGACACAAAGGGCATTCCCTCAAGTGTCACACATCTAACAGGGATGCCATGCCATACGGCTATAAAGATCTTCAAAGGTCATCTCTGGACTCTCTACATCAAAGGAAAAGCAAATCATCCTTCAACATCCATTACCTGACCTATCCATCTCAGTCCCTCTGAACATGCACAAACATGTCAATAAATAAAGAGAACAATGCCTGATTTATACACCTTGTTCATCATGCCTTAACTCGCATGACTGAAATGCTTGTGAGTGTAGATGTACTTAGTGCTCAGTTAGGATCTCTTTCTCTATATATGAATTGCTGTTGATAATCTGAGATTTCCTCTGCAATGTTGGTATAATGTTATTTTAGTGTTTTGATAGTGGAAATAGAACAAATAGGAAACCTGAGTCATACAAAAGGCTTGAGAGTCTAGTCTGCTTTCTATATGATGTCCCATACTGTCAGTTGTACTGGATTAGACTCTGCGCCAAAGGATGTTGCCCCCCAGTAATGAGGAAGGCAGTACTCCATTAGTTTGTGTCAACACATTCCACCATTTGGTAGTTTGTTTGGTTTTTTTGGCAGCCAAACTCATTTTCTACAACACCACAGAAAAAAAGAAACAGATTGTGGTTTCTCGTATCTGCTCTCTACAGATGGATACACATCTCTGTGCACAGCTCAGGCCATGCTGTAAAGTGCCCCCCTTGTTTTCGGTACTACAGCTGTGGGCTGTATTGTGTGTAGTATAGATGATTTCTATTGTTCATTTTGCTATTGTCCTGAACCTACAAACAATTAGTGAAGAAACACACTACAATTGATCTGTAATAAACAGCATTTAAATCCTACTGTCATTTTCCTTCCAAAAGAGGGCAGTGTTGGAGACAAGTCTGTGCTTAACTGTGGGCAACATCATAACAATATTAACATTAAAAACTTTTCTGAGGTTTATTTCCGAACCTTCCCAGTAAATCACAAAAATAGATCAATTACAACTCATCTTTCTTTAGAATGGATGGGTGAAGGCAACATATTTTTGTTGTTCTTCTTTTAAATAAGTGATTGATGGAGTGCTTTAAAACACCTCACACAAATGTACTTGCTGTTTTCCAACAGCTTTCATCTAAAGAACAGTGGTGTATTGATTGTATGGTATGGATTGTATGGTAACTATTTTATTCTATATTGGGTCAATAGGAATGTGGTTTATTTACACTTCTTGCAGGCCCGCTAAGCATGACAACAGTGCATGCTCAACAATATGACTCTTCACTTCATCTAAACATTAACTTTAAGATCTCTACTGAAGTTACTTTAGTCCTCTGCAACAATAGGAACTGACAACGCATGGGGAGTATTTGGATAGCACTTAACTCACAGTGAACATTCTTTTACCGCCCAGCTTTGCAAATAAGTCTCACTATTCTTATTGACAGGACTCAAACATGTTTAGCATAAGAGCATATTCTTGTTATTGATTCATCCTTCATTATTTTTTAAAATGCTATTGCCCTAAGACTTGTCCTACTGGTGCTCTCTGTGATTGTTATTACATGAAAGTGCATTGGATGATCAGAAAAAAACTATTTCCTGTTATGGTTCTTACATATCAGATAACCTTTGGCCTTTGGACACTTCAGCCTCAGATAATTGCCACTTCATGTCGTCACCTTTTTTAAATCAGTAACTGCAGGGAGCAAGTTAGCTTGACCTCTGCAGTCCTTTTGACCGTTGAGATTTCCTCCAAATTTGTCATCTGTGAACAGAAAACAGAAACTATGACACTATGACAAGAAGTAACACAATCTTTGGACTAGCAGGTTAGTAAAGGTATGAAAAGAGCTGCAAAACAGATTTGTCTCAAGACATGGGAGGTCAATGTGTTCATGCTTTTATGCACTGACTGTGGTTAACATTTGAAGCAAGTTTAAATTGTAGCCACAGCTAGCATAGCACCTAACACCCAGCTGCTCGTGCTATGACTACTGAAGAGTCGTGTCGGTCTGTGATTTGTAGGGTCACGGATCACTTCAGGAGTTGATTGCTAGCATTATTTTAAACCATGACCACCCCCAAAACGCACGCACGCACGCACGCACGCACACACACACACACACACACACACACACACACACACACACACACACTATTCTTCTCTCTCTCACACAACCATGCATATATGGGCTCAGGGCTAGATGAAAGAAATGAAAACCATGTGATAAGACGAGGAATTGGAAGGAAAGTGCAGAGGCTTTCAAGACCAACACACCAACACACACACACACACACACTTAGCAAACCCAAAACACACACAGAATGCACTTGAGCTAACAGCGGGAAAACTCTGGGAGCCAAAAGTGTGTGAGAGATCCCTTGGGCAGAGGGCTTGTTTACATCCTCTTGAAACACTTTGGAAGCCAAGCTGAGATAACTTAGCCAGAGAGTCACACTCTCACTCATGCAGGTTCATAATTATACAGTTCAGCCCAAACACATGATTAGGCAAAGAGAGGTGGAAAATAAAACCTTTAGTTACCCTCATAAAACATTCAAATTAATACAAATACAAAGCAGATGGGAAGTTGCACTTCCAAAAAAACACAGATCCCCCTGCAGTGGAAATGCCAAATATGAAGTCATGTTTGAATCTCTTGCTAAATATCTATTAATAGTTCCAGCTGTAAACTAGGCTGGTTTTACTAGCCTTCCCCTCGTATTATATGCCATGCAATAAAATTAGATATTTTCTCATTTTACCTTAGGGATCAGGTTTTTTGGGCCATTTTTTGTAAACGTGCATTTTGCCCTCAGCATCCTCTATCTCATGATCTCAGGGGGCTTTTGAGGAGATGTGGGTAATGATTTACACACATTCATTCACTAAGTTGTGTTAGTGAGAGGGAGAGAAGGACCAACCCCACTCCAATTGGATGAGGTCATACCTGGCATGACACACGTGGTTCTTTTGAGTGATGTCATGTTAGGCAGTGGATGATGCTGAACTCTGCATAATGGTCTGATGAGGAGGTTAAAAGTTTAAGGCTTGGCCACTGCCAGTTTTTTACAATATTATATAGTTACACAAACTAGACTTACAATTTATGGCAGAATGGCACAAAGCCAACAACAGTTCTCTGATTATAGGATGTATGTATATGGTATACAACATGTATCATCATATGACTCTTAAATTTATAATTGTATATTTTTAATTATGTTTTCTTTGTCGGTTCTCTGTGGAGTTGGCTATCCAAAGAAATGTTGCAACTAATGATCAACTAATAGCCTAATCTATAAGAAGTGATGCTCAAAAAGCACTGAATGGCGAATCACTGTTATATCCGAGGTGGGGTGCCTGCGAGGCAACCAGTCTACCGTGTTTTCGTTTGCAATCTCGCAAACATTTGTAAACTTGAAGTTGCAGCTGTGATAGGGTATGATTTGACAATGCAATAAATACATTTACCCAACCATACACTTCAGATGTTAACATTGATTATATTTCCTCCGTCTGCATATCAGCGCCTTCAGTCTTCCACACAGTGTTGCTCCTGCACGGATGAAAAAAAAATCACTGTCTGACCAATGGGCATACTTGAGGGCTGAACCGAGCAAAAGAACACCCTGTACCGAAAAAACTGACTCAGCGCACTTTTAAAGCAAGGGCGATCTTAGTGGCTACAACGAGTGGTGTGCTTTTCTTAATGATGACCTGATTGGACAACCCGAATGTCAGTATCTGGGACAAGTTGTCTTTCCTTTTTTTAAAGAACGTGTCCTTGTTTTCTCAGTTGAAGAAATGTATTTGCGAATTGATAGCTCGAGCACCAGGAAGAATGCCTAGTGAGCAGCCTACATGTGGTAAATAGGCCCGGTTACCTGTATGTGTTGGCTACGGGAGAGAATATCTGAAATACGCATGCATTCAGTGCAGGTGAACCACAAAATCGGGACAAAGAACTACCAAAATTATGGAATAAAACGATGTCGACTAATCTTTATGAAGAGATGAAGTTGTGAGCTGAAATGGAGGAGGGAACTTTCAGCAAGGCGTTTTGCTGTGTTTTAGATGGCTAACTGAACACATGCAGGCTATATATAATCTATGTAGTCCAACAGTTTTTCAACAATCTTAATTAGCAATAGGCCTACAGGAGATCATACCATACTCCAGTCCAAGCGTTGTTGGTCACTGCACCCTTTTTCAGAGTGAGATATTCAAATGCTGCTCTTGGTCCAAACTGGATGTGTCCATGCATGCACCAATAGATTTTAGGCCTAGGTATCTTTGGGGACAACAGATAACAATAGCCTACTGATAATAATAATAATTAAGAGAAAAAATGAAAATATAATAAAAAAATCAGATAATTAGGTTTTGATATTCTTTTAATATTTTTCAAACATGCAATACAAAATCCACATTTTAAAAGTAGGCTCAGTTTGCAAATTTGCACAATTTATTTATTTTTATATCTGAGAATTATGGACTTACAAAAAATGCACAAATGCCACTTTGGATAGTCATAAACAACATAAGCCTAACATAAATAAGTTAGTATAATTTCCTCAGTGTTTCCTTACATAGAAATATATACAAATAAACTTCAATATTGTACACAAATAAAAGCAGTGTAACGTCTTCGCTCCCCTATATTCGTCTCTAATCATAATGCCATGACATTATCAACACAAATACCCATGAATGTGATAACAATGACATCTTTGCATTAATGTGGTTTGAAGATGCACAACCCAGTGTTAAAAGCCAATATCATTCTCTACTGTGATTAATGCATGAAATGAAAATGAATTTATTTTGAATGTACACATAGGCGACGTATGCTACGTGGTAAGTGCTCAGTAGGATTTCTTGTAGGATTTTGACTTCTAGAAAAAAAAATAAAAGAACTAATATAATATAACTGGCACAAAATAAATTTAGTGGGATATCCCAGTGATTTAATACTATTATATTCCATGAGATACACCATAGAATATAACCTTACACCACCCCTGCACACCCAGGCCACCCCCACCCCATCCTTCCAATGTATTGAAGCTTTGGCAGAACGTCATTCGCTCACAGTCATATTTAACCCCAAATAAAATCCTCTTGCCACCAACCATAATTTATACGTAAACTATTTTTATCTTTGAGCTAGGCAATGTAACTGAAAGGTTATGGCCCCTCAATCCCTATTTTATGACCTACTTAAAAACGGCAACCCTCTCTTTTTTTAATAACTGCACTTAACTCATGAAATAGGCACTTTTTGATTTAAAATATTTCAACCCTGATGTCAATATCTAACTAATAATTACCTGAACAGGAGAACCCTCCATTGGAAGGACCAACAGCAATTTGGGGAGACATTTTAAAACTGCACTGCAATTCTTCAAGTCACACACTGTAATAAAAACTTTATAATATTACAAGTACACAATATTACTTTGTATGTGCTACATATAAAACAAATATTTATAGATAGGTAGTAAAAAAAACTGAGCAAAAAAGGACAAAATCCAATTGCACACTGCTACATAGTTTGCTTTTGAGGCAAATGTATTCCTTTGAGTGCTAAAACTTTAGTGTAAAAAAATCAGTGCTTATACAAGCCCTCCCATTTTCATGTAGGGCTATGAGTCTTTTCCCACTGCAGTTCCTCATTGCTTCTTCAAGCACCAAGTGTTTCATGGAAAAGGTAGGAATTGTTAGGTCTGTGGGAAAAAAAAGACAAAATCTCAGCTTTGTCAAGTTCTCATATTTTTCTTCAAACAGCTACAAAGGATTTGCACAAGCAGAAAACTGTTTAAGCTATACAAAGAAGCAGGCCCATAATATAATTTTAAATAATGACAGTAGGCTAGTCTGTCACAAAGATATCACTGACATCAATTTAGGACAAATCTAGTTGTAGGACACACAGATTTTACAGGGGGTTTCGTTAATCCAGTAAAACTTTTTGTTGGAAAAGGCAAGAATGTAAACAATTTTAGTTTTATTGACGCCATCTGAGATCATCACAATTCACAGTGAAATCACTTGACCACAGAGGTCAGAAAATATACTCTGCACTAGCCTATACACCTAAACTATGGGCTGTGTCCAGTCAAACCTTGCAGAGATAGGCCCAATACAGACATGTCAGGTTATTGTTAAGTTGGCAGAAACTTAACTCTAGGTCGTGTAGTGAAATCCCCCAGTTTCACTCTTTCCTTCAAGTTGTTACCGTGTAATCAGACGTTCTGTAAGGATTAGCCTATGTAAAATCGTCTGTAGCCTGTTGCTGCACCTTGGTAAACCGTTTATTCTCCACCAGTGATGCTTCGTTGATAAGGGAGTGATTCGTAGGTTACTGATGATCAGTTTAACCACATCAATGGTATTTCCCCCCCCGATAACCAGACTATGCCACAGTTGTAACCTAATTTGATGCCTACTGTCACTTACCTTTGAAAGCTAACGTTCGTGGTTAGGTCCTGGACCAGATTTGTTAGGCGTCTGTTCTACAAGATCTGTCGTGTCTCGACTACGGCCGACCTCTCTGGAACTTGTGTTGGCTCTTTTACTTCGGCACGCAGACTCTGCACGGGAGAGAGAGAAAATGTCACTTGCGCGCAATGTTTGAACTGCCTGCAAGTGCATAGATATAGCCTAACTGTTCTCGTGCCACAAATTGTATGTCTTCATCAAATCTAATTACGTCAAAATCTGATAAAGGCTATTCAATGAGAGATTAAAATTATAAATTAATCAGAGGCCAAATCAACAGCAGAAATAACATTCGGACATTCTATAGCTGGTTAGTTTTGGCTACTGTTGCTGATTATGTTACATTGTCAATCAAGACAGTTTTCTGAATAGGCTGCATAGGCTACTGTGTTGTTGACGTTAGGCTAACTAAAGACTTGGCCAGCTTCAGTGCACTTGTCACACGTAGCCTAGGCTACACCAGGGTAGTCTGTCGGTATAGGTATAGGCTGCTCCTAACCTATAGGCCTACCCTAGCCTGCGTTATAAGGAATATATTGGCATAGTCTATCCCACCTTGACTTGCATGTCGTTTCCTTGATGGGTTACGGGTCTCCGAAAACCCTTGTTGATTCCGATCAGCGTCGGTGTCTTCGGAGCGCCCTCCTCCACTCGCACACGGAGTAGGAAATATAGTATTCAAGTCATGATTCCCGTTATGATCCAAGCTGTCTGAGGAATCTGTGCGTATACGCGGAGGTCTGGTGTAAAATTCGGGAACGGCTCTGCCATCCACCTCGCTCCACTCGAATTTCCCATCAGATAGAGGCTCGTTATTGGCGAAATCAAAACTCCATGACTCGGTGGATGCTCTTGTCATCTCTTGCATCTGCTCCTTACAATCCTTCTTAAACTCTTCATGATCAACAGGTCCGAAAAGATTTCTGCAGACGGGGTCCCTGGTGAGATCAGTCGATCTAGAATCCACCCTTTCCAGCGTTGGACTTCCATTAGAAAGACGAACATTTGACATTTTCCACATATGAAAATGTCCGTGCGTCAATTTATGTAACCAACAGAGTCCGAGATTACCAACACTTATTGCCACAATAACCGTTTAAAGCCCACATTAAGGCCAATGCGTACATGGCCAAATTATATACGATCCAGGCGAACTCCCTTCAGTGTGTGGCAATGCGTGCAGTAGCTTACGATCACTTGAACTTGAAAACAAACTGCAGCTGAACAGGGCTGTCCTGTCAGTTTAGTCTCGTAGTAAGAGCGAAGAAAAACAGGCAAGTCATCTGAGTGGCCAATATGGCGATGGAAAAGGAAACCGACTGAGAAAAATAGACTGACAGCAAAAGCTATTTAAATAGAGAACGATATTCATTGGATAAGAATACAGGCACCGCCCATTTTAAGGCGAACATGTAGACTACGTATCCACTAAACTTTGGTGACTTTGTTGTTTTGATGCTGCTCGACTTCCCGATCCCCATTGCATTGGATTAATTGTTTTTCTATGGTCCACAGACAAGCAATAACACTCCACTCAGACGGGAGGTTTCTTTTGTGTGGAGTCTGTGCGCTGCTGTTTGCTGACATGCTTTTAAACGTGTATCGTTTCACCAAAGTGGCAAAACTATGCACTTCTTCCCTCATTAAACCCTGTGAGCTTCCTTGGGGATCAACACCATAACTGCATGTGTATAACCTGGGGCATGTTTTCCAAGCATGTGACTGACTAACCTAGTGGAGCCCTACGACTTTGTTCTCCAAGCAAAATAAAGCCGATTTCTCTTTAGAAGTGTTTGTTACTCTGAAATAACTTGCCGGTTAGTCCCAAACCATGTATCTGGAATACCTCCCTGGAAAAGTCAGGAGGCATTATGTCATCACCTAGTTCACCTTTGTTTCACAAGTAATCTAACCAGCAGTCTTTGGGGCTATGTCATAGTTGGCAACAATCTTATCTCTGGCAGACTTTGGCACTATGTATCACGTACAAGTATTGGCAACTGCTCACATGCTACAAACACCCACCTGAAACTAATTAAGTCAAACTTTACCATGTCTGTACTCGTCTGTAATCCAGGAATCATTAAATGGCTTAGTACCTGATTACATTGTTACCACTGTGCTGCATGAATCACCAAATAATTAACAAAATAAGATGTTGCCAAAATATTATCAACCAGCAGCTTTCTTTGACAAGGCTGTTTCTCTTTCATAATACCTGAACATCCCTGGCTATACCTGTCAATACCCACACAAGCAGCTATAATCATGGATGTATGTCTACAGTAGCTCTAGCAGCAAGCACACCTCTACTGCCATCCAGTGGTTTAAAGCACACACGTCACCATATTTTGTGAAGAAAATATTGCTTCATACCATCACATGACAGGCAGGCCGAGCAGTTCAAAGAGCCCAAAATGACAAAATTAAATTTGATGAGGTTTTCACTCTTCAGTGGTCGTGATGGTAAATCAAGTTTATTGTGTCTGTTTTGGTATTAATGTTCAAGTCAACAAGGATGTCTTTGTTGGTAATGGTAGACAAACATTTTATTTTGTTTGCATCACAAATTGCATTTCTAACAAAATACTCAAAGTACTCAGCAAAAGATCTAAATCTTAACTATCGACTCATCAATGCTGAAACGTAAGCATTTTAAATATACCTCTCAAAATAGACACTAAAACAACCAATCTAATGTATCAGTTAAATCAGATAATTAAAATACACTACATTAGAATGTATATTGATGGCTTAAGTGTCCTGTGGAATTCACCTGTTTGAGTTTCTGAATCTGAGGATGTTTTTAGTAGAGTAAATGCCTGTCAGAGCAGGAGCAAGGCCATTCAGGAGACAAAGTCTGGTGCCATTCTGAGACCTGGGATGGAAGAAAGAATTATTATTAATTATTATTATTAATTCAAAGAACATCTGTCTGTTCTTCACATATCTCTCGAACCGTCTGACCAACTTCACACTTAGCATGTGTCTTGCTAAGGGCACAAGTGAGTGTAGTGAGTGGTTGGACAAGAAATGCAAAAGATATAGTTACAAGAAGCATTTATCTGCTCTTGCCGTTCTAGGCACTCCCTCTGCCTCCCCATACACAGTACAGCACTATCAGTGTGCACCTACAGAAAGTAGTGCAAGTGAGTGCTGTATCCAGGTATGTGGATAATGTTAAAAGACATCATGTCTGCTGATATAGAACCCTCCTCTATGCGGTTTGCTTGCATCAAAAGATTCTGCAGATCTCGACCTCAACCATGTCAACCAAATCAGAATGCAATGTATGTGTGTAACAACATCAAAAACAATGTGTTTGTAAACTGCTACTCCGAGCATACCGATCACATTTACTTTGGAATTTAAGTGACAATTCTGCTTTCAGAGTGTCACTCTCATGAAGAGGCATACACTGACCAGACAGAGCATAATGTCACTTCACTTATGCCAGACACTGTTTTTGGAAAGCTAGGCAGTTGCCAATTTCATCGCAATGGATCATTCCACAAAATGGTGCTCATCATCTTTCCTATTACAAACTCTTGAATTAGGTTTAACAGAGTTTTAACCCTATGTCAAAACAGTTAGTGGTTAAGTCTGTCATTTTCATCTGTAAAAAAGTCAATTATCCTACTGAATGTTTATTATAAACATTATAGAATGCTTAATTGTAATGATGTTTTTCCAACTGTCATCCTATTGTTCGGATAAATCCCAAAGTGAGGAAACGGTCACTTGTTTACTTTCCCCATCACCTATTCCCTCAGTAAGCATACTGCCGTTGTGTTGCATTTAATACAACAGAGATGGTAAACTTCAAAAAGAGACAGAGAGACTTTTGTTATTATGACCGCCGCGCAGCGAAGCGGCGGTCATATAGGTTTAGTCAGATTTTTTTCTTTTCTTTTTCGCATGTCCAAATTTCCGTCAAGGATTCCCGGGACACTGAAAGACCGGGGTAGACGAAACTTGGTGGGCATGTAACCCCATATGGATAGCATGGAACCATCGTTTTTTGTTTTGATCCCCCCGAAAGGAGGGACACAGTTTTCTGTGAATATCTCGAGAACCGTAAGGTTTAGGAGGACCATTTTTTTTGTATGTTGATCTCAAGGGGCCATGTCAACCCATTCCATAACCACTCATTTCATGTATAGCGCCACCTAGTTAAACACAAAAAAGCAAAAAATATTTTCATCACAATATCTCTGGCTGACATGGTCAAAACTGCACGAAATTGAAAGTGTAGGATCATTATGACACCCTCCGAATGCATGCCAAGTTTTGTGGACTTTCGTTCATGGGGGGCCTTACAATAAAATAATTTATGTGTACATTTAGTGACCGTACACCAACAAGGATTCCCGGGACACTGAAAGACCGGGGTACACGAAACTTGGTGGGCATGTAACCCCACATGGATAGCATGGAACCATCGTTTTTTGTTTTGATCTGTAGCCCCCCCGCTGTACTGGACCCCCCGAAAGGAGGGTAGGGCAGACACAGTTTTCTGTGAATATCTTGAGAACCGTAGGGCCTAGGATGACCAATTCTTTCCGTATGTTTGCCTCCAGGGGTCATGTTAACCCATTCCATGTGCACACATGTGCATAAACTGATACACACGCACACACATTCACAGTAATCATACGTATGACACATACTCAAGCCAATCCAAACTTTTCTCATCTGTTGTTCCTCGTTGGTGGAACACACTGCCAGTTCCTACAAGGGCAGGGACATCCTTTTCCACTTTCAAAAAACTCCTGAAGACCCAGCTCTTTAGAGAACATCTACTCTCATAGCAACACTTACAACAAGTCTTACTGATCCTAGCACTCACCAGCCGTTTTAAACTGACTAGCACTCACCAGCCGTTTTAAACTGACAAGTAACTGTTAAAAACAGCACTCACCGACGCACTTATTCTTACTGTACTCTAATGTTTTTTTTAAACTGTCCTAAAATTGTGAGAATTGTTCAAAAAACGTACTGTTTACCATGTTGTTAGTCGCTTTGGTTAAAAAGCGTCAGCCAAATGTAATGTAATGTAATGTAATGTACTCACACAGTAGACATATGTACGCATGCATGCACATGCACAAACACACATACGCAGGCAAACACACAAGCACGCACGCACACACACACACACACACACACCCACACACATAAACATAAACGTGTACACGCACACATGCACACAATTCAAGAATTTCTCAGAATTATGAACAGGCAAGATGGGGGTGGGGTTGTATAAAATGAATTTTACATGTGAAATCTATGAACTAATCATGTTTTGGTACTTGTTGTCTAGCAGATACCAGTGAGAATTGAGTGTGGATAATGCATAAGACAGTTAGAATCATATAGGCCTTTCAGCGTGATTTATTTTTGTGGAAAAAATGTGCTGGACTGGGCGGCGGTCATATTTTGTACCGCTCTGTGGTACATCTAGTTTTAGACAATGTTGATTTTGCCAGTAAACGCAATATTGCAGAAATGTATTTCTACAGTGCACCTTTACTGGGAATGGGCTTTGGAAAGTTTAGTTTAGTCACTGATGTCAGAACTTACTTTTCACGTGTAGCCTGCATTACTTTGGAGCAAGGTGTCAGCCAAGGGAATGAAAGTAAATGTTTACATTTGGTTTTCCAGCAAGCACTCTGATTGGTAGGAATGATACTGCTGTAGTTTATGACATCTGATCACCTACAGTTTATTTTTGGATTTTTAGAATGACAGTAAATGATAGGATGTAAAGATACATGTATTCGTACCAAACCATTTTTTGGTACAGGACTTTAGGTTCAATACAGATGATGTGTACCGAAAGGTCAGCGGTTTAGCCGGTGGATTAGCTAATGTGTGCCTACTGGCTCCGACATCGAGGAAGCTAATTACTATTCTTATTTGAGTGCTTGCAAAAACATTACTGCCAAACCACGACAAATGTCCGATAATGAATGTGTAATTTACTTCCATGGCAAAAAGTTCTGAAGATATAACGCTCCATTATGAGGGTCAAAAGCGCGGCGCAAAGTGTATTCTCATCACGACGCAAAGCGTATTCTAGCGCATTATCTGTGTGTGTGTGTGTGTTGGTATAGAACCCCGGAGGTGTCATTGCAAGATATTTTTTGTGTATATCAAGAGAATGTGTGCTCATTATACTAAATCATGCTCTCATTTTTACTAGAGGGTCATTCCATCCCAAACGTACAAATCTCCCCACTCGACCATCACAGATTTGGCTGAAAAAAATCAAGGTGGTTCACACACTTCTTAATAGGTATAGTCCCAAATATTAGCTCTCTACTCTCAACAGTTTTGTCACAAAAACATGTTTTAGCAACTACACCCCCCCCCCTCCCCCTGCATTTTCAGACACTTTTTAAGAAGTGTTTTCCATATTTTTTGTCTAGAGTGTGCACTGATTTTAGTAAACTAGTTCAGTGCCCGTTCAAACATGCTATTCCTGTAGAAAACCCGTAGCCCAATTAGATGCCCGCAGGGATGCTTGCTTTAAAAATAGAATGATAGGAAAAACATCATTCCAGCTAATTATTCAATAATGACTATTGAATATTATAGTATATTATATTACTATATTATATTTCTATATTATATTATCCTATAATTAATGTTCTGTAAGCAGAATTTAAGCATAGCTGCATTTGACATTTTTACAGATCAAAATGACATAAGCTTAACGGCTGTTTTGAGTTAAGGCTATATGTTTATTGTTAAGCTTATTGAATAACTTCCTGATAGAGAAGACAAACAATTTTGTGGAATGATGCATCATTGTTTAAAATTTGCAACAATGTAACTCAAGAATCTCTGGTAGCCTATAAGTAGGGTTGGGTATCGTTTGAATTTGAACGATTCCGATTCCAATTCCGATTTCGGTTCCTAACGATTCTCGATTCTGATTTTTTTAAGAGGCAGGGTCAAAAAAAAGTGTAGGATATTTTAAATGAGCTAGCTAACCAACGGTCTTTCTCATGGTATCTGCACATTTTCCAAAAATTAACCAAACCGTGACTTCAAAACCGAGGTACACACCAAACAGTGGCTGGTTACTGGCTTACACAAGTAACTTTGGGAGTCACCTCAAAACAATATGTCACTTCAGAAGCAACATGCAGTAAAGTGTTCTTTTGATCAGTGGTTACTCCTGAAGCCACCAGGGTAAGCCAGTAAACCTCGCTCTGAAGTGACATAGGCTAGATCCATGTTCTTTGGGATGTGGGCTAGTGTGTGCTGTGGGCAGAATGTGCTATTTCTGTTTTCATGTATGTGTCTTCTGTATCCCTCAATGACTGGCATCATTATGGTTTCAAGAGATATTTTTTGAGAACAAAGCTCTCCACTGCAATAGCAACCAACCAACCTAACTGCACTTCAAATCTGATTAAGTGATGAATAGAGATATGATGACGTTCTCACTTACCACTATCTCCATCTCTATCTCCGAGGGAACACACACATAGGTTGCACATTTGTAATTCAGTCTATGTGTGCTGGGGAACTTTCTTTTTCGCCAGTTCAGCCTGAATCTGTTGGGGGAACTGGTCCAGATTTTCCCTTACACATGGTAGACAAAATCGTTTGGTGTAAAATAGACTGCAATCCTGAAAGCACAAATGTATCATATGAAGCAGGTCTACATTGAGATGTTAGGTTGCTAACAACATTACAAACACGAACATAGGATCATAATTAAGAGGAAGACGAGTCTCTCAAAAATCAAATTAAACGGAGCATAGCCTACCGTGCCGATGCAAACCACCTTACTGCACAAGGTGCACTTTGCGCCCAAAACGATGAACTTGTCTCTGTTAGGGCTGAAAGGATCCTTTAACACATATGATTCTTCCAGGAGCCTAATGTAAACAAAGGGGAAGGGAAGGGAAGGGGTGTATTTTTTACTGAACTGTTCAGGTAACATTCTCAGATTTAAGCTGGCAGAAAATATGTGGTTTACTTTCACCTACACTATGGCTCTTGTGTTCGGAGGCTTCTGACCATAGTATGTGAACGGCGTTGACAGGTCACACGTTTCACAAGTAAACATACCACGAACAGATCCTTCAGTACTTATCTCCATATTAAGATTTAAACTCACTAAAATAAGAGCTATTGAAGAAATACCGAATTAATTAAGATAAGTTATTGTATGTATGTGCCGTAATTATTTTGTATATAGCCTCAGAATTCAGTTTGAGCCGCTCCAAGGTAGGCGCAGCATCAGGGCGCGTGGACCATAGCGTGGACTCTTCGCGCTCTCCGTTCTTGGTCGACCATCGTCCGGATGAAGTTACGGCAAGGCAAAGAGAACAATCTTATTCATTTCGCGTTTTTGAACGGAGTGGGTTGATTTATGGCAATTAACTTGTAGAATTAGAGCTTGATGAAAATATACAGTATATACATAAAATATATGCAAAGTAGGCTACTCAGCGTTTATTTATGTGTAGGCCTTGACTTGGTGGAGTGCAAATTATAGCTACTCACCTTTTACTGTAGACCTATTCTATATGTTATGTCTGTGTCAGAGTAACCAGAGTGCCAGTGCCACCTGAACCTATCGATGGCCTTGTGAGTCTGCTATATGTGTGACTACCGGTATGTGTATGTATGTTTGTGTAGCTACTGATGTGTTTTATTGTGTCTGTGCTGTAGCCTCTCGAGGACATTAAAGTCCCCAATCCCACATTGAGTGATGAATTGCCCATTATTGGAGCAATATTATAGCTTGTCAAATAGCAATAGGTTTCTAATTCACTAAGGGCTCAAAAACTGTCTGGACAACCTGTGTTTTCTCAGAACCATATCAGTGGCCATGTTGAGGAAATAGGCATATTATTCTGATTTCCCAAAAATGAACACAAGATGATACAGCAAAGATATTTTAATGATCACAACACCAATGTTACAGTCATATTACTTTAACTATTTGCACAGTGACTCTTTTTCCATCTAACACAGGGTCACTAAGGCAGGGGCCAACCTGAGGTTTTACTATGCCAGTAATCCCTGATAATCAATGTATAAAATTGTTGTTAATAAAATGCAAACATATTATACTTGTTAGAACTTTCTATATACATTATATGATTTTTTCCAGTGAATTAAACCATAAGAACCAACATACACCTGGGACTAAACACATTAGAAAAATACAGTATAATATAAAACCTGTTTAGCTTATTTTGCCTTTATTTATGTTGCTGATTTGTTGATATTGATGCTGTTATCAGGGGAATGGTAGGAGGTTTCATCAGATAAAGAATATCCATTTACTTTGGATTTTTCATTTCATTTACTATTACCCCAAAATTCTGGGGGGGGGGGGGGGGTAATACTCCCTCAATCATATCACAAAACTACAAAAACATCAGAGGTATATATTTGGAGTGACACATGATTTTGTTTAACTTTATAACATTTTGTTAGCAGTATGTGTTAGACAAAATTATAATTAAAACCAAGTTTGACTTAGCCTTCATAGTTGGACACAATGTATAAAAAAGGCCTACCACTGATTAGGTGACAAGCAATGTCAAAAAGAACCATAATGACACCAAAAAGACCCTTACGTGACAAGCAATGTCAAAAAGAACCATAATGACACCAAAAAGACCCTTACGAAAATTCATTCATCAATATTAAAAGCCAGTCTCCATATTATTTATCAACAGGCATAAATAATCCTGACATTGATTAGTGATCTTTTTGGAGTGATACAATAGCTGTATGTATTATTTACAGATGAAGTTATTTCCATTATTTAACAAAGTGAGGTAAGAGTTGGTAAAAGGCTTGTTATTGGCTAAAACTTTTAACACACAATGAAACATGAAACAATCTCTTCTAAAATGGATGATGGAAAACATTACCACAATCCCATTGAATCAGTTCCTTATTTTTCATATAACATTATTCACAGTCAAAAATGTATTTGTGTTTTTCAACCTACTCATCAGAAGTGCTTTCTGTGCTTTTCAATCATTTCTGTACGTGGATCTCCTTAACAAAAAAAGGCACAATGTTTTAGCTTTAACAGCAGACATGTGGCCAGTGTCCCATGTTGAAATAGTTGCACGGTAACCACCAGGCAAGTTTACACTGCTTCTGGTCACTGGTGGCTGCATCAGGCAAATGTATTCATCCCAACAATCCCTTTATACAACGTATACAACAATCCCTTTATCCCTGCTGTTACTTGGATATTCCCACAGACACAACCGTGGCCCACTGGTTAGCACTCTGGACTTGTAATCGGAGGGTTGCCGGTTCGAGCCCCGACCAGTGGGCCACGGCTGAAATGCCCTTGAGCAAGTCACCTAACCCCTCACTGCTGCCGCTGTTGTTGCAGGCAGCTCACTGCGCCGGGATTAGTGTGTGCTGTGTTTCACTAATTCACGGATTGGGTTAAATGCAGAGACCAAATTTCCCTCACGGGATCAAAAGAGTATATATACTTAAAACTATATATTTTTTGCATAGGCCTAAATAACAAGCAAAATCTGTTCCTGCAGGAACCAGTACTCTTACCAGCAATTCTCTGATCTCCACCAACAGCGACTGTGGCTATATTAAGGCGGCTGTACTTTTCAGCTCTCCACCACCACTCATGACACCAAACTTTAGACTGCTCTCCACAAACCACCAAGGCCCCAGAAGTCCTCCCTGGACGATATCCCCCCAGATCTCACTCTGAGATGTAAGGCCATGCTTAATACATGTCTTTGTAAATCTCCTGAAGCAGCGGGTGCAAAGAGGCATCTTCTGTCTTCTTAATCTCCTGTACTAGACAAGCGTGCTCAGTCACAAGCTGCCGAAGGTCTGCCAGTTTCTGCAACAGCTTGGGGAAAAGGAATGTGTCATCTGGATGGTTGGCCAGCAGATGGAGCCGCAGTGCATGAATAATATTTTCCTGGATGCATTCAATGTGCGACACATTGCCCAGGCCTGGTCTGTCTGAGAGGATAAACAGAGATAACATACATGTTGAAAGACTTGACAACAAAGTACTTGACTTGATATACTGAAGTATAGCTATAAAAGCTATGCACTTTGGCTCAACTTGTTCTACAACATTTGGCATTATTGCCTATAGCGACCACCATTTAGTTTTTTAAGTGTTCCATATAGGCCTACCATAAAACGTCTCATCACATACAACTCATCAAATACTGCATATTTATGTTGCTTGTTAAGGGTTTATAGTGAAATGAAATCCCATCAAATATTTTTGAGGTTTATCATTTTCAATCACCATGCGAAGTGCAGTTTATAACATTACTCACTAGGCTATTAAAGAGTAATTTATTTTTTCTGGTCTACAGTACCTCCACAACAGATGATAGTTCCTACAAATAAAGCCAGGTCACTGTCATCTAGCTCCAGGGCATTGAATTTCGTGGCAAACTGGAACTTGGGCTCCATCATGTCGCTGAAGGGTCGGCGCAAACTCTTGAGGAACTCGCGCGTGATGAAGCCTCTGCCCTGCGCGACCAGCAGCCCGTCCTTGTTCATGCAGGAGGCCAGCAGGGCGAAGAGCGCCTCGTGTACTCCGTACTTCAGCAAAGTCACCTGGTCATTCAGGTCAAGCTCCTGGAAGCCTGGCACAGCCTTGGCAAACTCTGTGAGTTCAGTGACCGTCTCCACGGACGTGCACTGGCAACAGTGGAAGAGCCGACCCTCTGCCTGGCGCTGCAAAAGGCCGACCGCGTCTACGCTGCCTCCAAAAAGCTGGATCAGCAACGTCTTTTCTGCCAGCTGCAGAGTGTCCATGTCATGTATGACAAACGGCTTCCAAAAAAGAAAAAGAAAACATTAGGATAATGAAATGGGGAACTAAGTTGATGAGGTTGTGAGCATGTTTGTAAGACTTTTATATCAGTAAAGTGTGGAGAAGGAGGAGGAACTCTTTAGCTACCACTAGTTTATTTAAATATCCTTCACTGAAGGGATAATTGGGAGACATTTCTCTTACTCCTCCTTCCAAGGCCTGCATTTGAAACTAACTAGCAGACTTACATGTAATGAAGTGTGTGCACACTAGGGAGTATTTACCGGTGCACTGGTCTTGCCAGTGAGAAAAACTCTGGCTTTGGCTTTATTCATGGGGAAGTGCTTCAAGTAAGCCGCATGGATCAGTCGAATGAGAGCCTTCACATCAGCCAGCTGAGGCTCCACATACTGCTTCTCTCCAGTCTCCAGCTCAGCTTTCAGTTTCAACTTCTCTGACTGGGGCATCCGCCCAAAACGGATAGCTAAAATCAACCACAGTACACACATTAGTTAGTGATTACGTCCTGATGTTACTCTAAGTTACACCATGTTTTCTGCCCATTGTATTCAAAATGGTGTTCCTGTTGTTGTAATTGTAACATATATAATAATGCACTCTGCTCCGGGTTTAGTTTAGTCTTTGCGGAATCTTCTGACCTAGCTTAAGCATAGATCTAGTGAGTTGTACTTATTGCACAAGCCATGGGTAAATACATTCAAATTGCCTGCAGGGGTCAAGGTCTGCTGGTTATTAGGGTAAAACATTATTTTTTGACACACACACACACACACACAAACACACACACACACACACACACACACACACTAATTGAGCCCTGGGTGAGATATTGTGGTTAAAGTCCAAGCACACATCCATCCACATCCATGTCAGCGGAAACAACTGGACAAATTTCTGATTGCATAGGCGACACTCACACCACTAAAACTATTCTGAACCATAATGTGTGTGATTCAATTCAGTCACATAAAGATCCTAACATAAAACACGAGCAAGTGCATACCCCATAAAACTCAAGTCCTACACAGTGAACATTTAGCTCCTTTCATTGGTTTCTGTTCACCCACAGTTTTATGCCTTCAACATTGTAAATAGAGTACTGTAAACTACATTTTATAAACAATGTTTATATATGTAAGCCACCTTAAAGTTTGGTTACTAAGACCATAACCAGAGAGGGTTAAAGCGGAGCTAGTAATCAAGGATCTTTGCCATAACTTTAGTTTTAGAATGGTTTGAGTACAATAAATATTTTAATATATAAATATGAATAAATAGAATAAATATGACGAAGTAGCAAGAACAAGAAGCTGAGTTTACATGATTATATGTATTTCTTTTTCATTCTTTTTTTGGTCTGCTTGAAAGTGCAGGTATTCTAAAATACTTTTATTGTGGTATAGTCATCTCCTAGGTGACGGGTTTGTTTTTCACTCTCGAGACTCCACTTGAATGAAATTGATTAGACGTTACTGATAATCCTCTTAAGAAAAATAATACTATCTTTATCTAACTATTATCTAACCTTTTCTAAATCTATCTATTGTATTGAATCGTCTTACCTTTCCTTATCTATTTTTCTACGGATTGTTGAAGACCTGTGTTGTTTGAATCTCGAACTCCGGTGAGTTAAAATACTCTGCTAGCATCCTGCAAGCGAGTGATTAGCACCGTTAGCTGATAGTGCATTTCAATAGGGTGATTAGCATGCTAGAAAACTGAGCTAACTAATTAAAAACCAATCGGAGATATGTTTTATTTGATTGTCCTTGATATTGTCTTTACGTATGTTTTTGAGTAATACAGAAGTTGTTAATGAATATATTGAATTACATGATTTTAAATATATGACCGTTGGTAGTAACAAACTCCTAAGAGATAGGAGACGTTAATATTAGAATGTTTAGAGGTGCGCGCACAGTAGTAGCTAGCCTGTGTGTGAGTGAGAACGGCACCTCTTCTCTCTCATTACCAGCGACGCTAACGTCGTAGTTGTGCCTAGCTAAGTTAATAGGACTTAATTGAACTGAAACTGTAGTTGAATTGGAATTTAATGATATCTTACGACTTTGATATTTAATATATATCCTTAATTGTATTCTCAAACTGCTGATTGTTTTTTTTATGTACACTGGAACACTGGATGGCGAGTCAGTCCCCTTGGATCGATTGAACTGTTCTACCCTTTCATACTGGATAACCAACCCCTTGAACTGCCCTTTCATACTGGATAACCAACTGGATAACCAACCCCTTGGATCTGTTCCCTGGATACAGATAAGCCTTCACACATACACTGACATTGTACACTCACACCACCTTACCCGGGTATTTCTTTTCTTTTGGACATTTGAGTTTTTAACTATTGATTTGATACTTTGCATTTTTAAGAGCTCTTTTATTATTTTATAGGGTTTTGTATTAATTTACTATTTATTTTCTATTTACTAATATTTCCTCTTCTTTTCTCTTAGAGAAAATATATTCTTGCATTTAATAAACCTGCATTATTTATTTATAACATTTTACATACTGGTGTCCTTGTCAATTTACTCCCCCCTTAATGCCAAACCTAGAACTGGCCTAAACTTAACAGTAACCCATAGAAGCACCTCCTTTTACTTTAAAGTACATTTTTAGAGCAGAGGGGTGCTACATATATATACCATAGAAACAATCACCTGAAATGTCAGGTTTTACTTTGCTTACCATTGTGGGACATGCCAACTGAAAGGCACTTGTGGAATCGGCAGTACTGACATTTGTTACGGTTTTTCTTCTGGATCTTGCAATTTCGCTCACATTTGTCGTATTCCAACTTAAGGCGTATGGTCCTCCTGAAGAAGCCCTGTGAACCATTAGTAAAGAGGAGGGAGTGTAGGGTTAGTATGCACAGACGCTAGCTATTGTGCTCATTATCAGTAGGCTAGCATAAGAAACTGTAGAGATAAGTTTAAATATGAACTTTGACAACAAGACTGCATCAGAGGAAAAAACAGCTTATGGAGAGGATCTTACCAAAGAGTATATTTACTTTTGTCTGGGGTTGAAGTAGCAAAACATAGATATAATAGAATTTACAAGTGAAATAACATCCGCCATGCAAAGTAGATAATGAATGTGTGCCTCCTCCATTAATACTTGACTGACACAAACATCAAAAGATCAATTTAAGTGTTTGTGTTTTTCAATAATTACACTCACATGAGGTCAAATGGAAACTTAAAATCCATGTTGTAAATAAACATATGACAATATCCATCAATGCCCAACCCTCCCTCCCTCCCTCCCACACACGCACACACACAGGGGCCATTTAAAGCTTAAGCTGTGAGCTGTTGATATGTATGCAAAGGGTCAGTATTTTAGGCATCTCTGTTACTACATAGCCCTGTTGGGAGCCACCCAGCACATGTCTGTAAATGGAAACATCCATAAAACACACTCCTGTCGTAGTGTTCAAGATCTTCCCGGAGACATGTGACACCTTATGACATACTGTTTCTGTAGCTGAGAATACATTGGTATGAATCTCAAGATGACAGAGAAGGTTGAAGCAATCATCCCAGCGCATCGGTTTTGAAATTGGTATATGAGTCTTCCCTTTCCAACCATTCTGTCACAGTGCTTGTCCCAGAAAATAGCCCAATGAATGCTCTTTCAGTGGCTCTAGGCCTCAGGTCACAGAGGTTATGCAAAAGACTGGGGGAGTTGAACAGACTCAGCCAATGAAAACCCCTGACTACCCGGTCTCTGTAGAAACATGGATTTCCTCACAGGAATTTCCAACCATTTTTGACAGTTTTATGACCCTCAAAATATTTCTTCTTCACAGCAAATAGCCAGATGGGAGTTATTGTGATATTCCTTCCCTGTCCATGGCAGTCGGGTCAGATGAACAAAGCGTGCATACTGAGGAAGAGGAGTAACACGATGATGTTGATGATGATCCACCTCTTGATGTGGCAACGCGACATCAGTTTGGTCTGTACTCATGGATGGGCTCCAAGCAGGGGAGAGGTTAAAGAGCAGCCACTCAGAGGCATCTGTGTCCTTCGCATGACATTCCCCTTGTGAGTGAGTGAATAGGAGGGTGGGTGTACTTGTGTGAGTATTCTAACCTTGCATCCCTCACATGCGTGGACCCCATAGTGGAAGCCTGAGGCACGATCAGCACAAACGCGGCACTCCAGGTTTAGAGGGCTAGAGGACACCTCATCTCCGGTCACTATTCCAAACACCACAGAGGTCGGACTGGACGCTGGTGTTAAAAAATCTGAGGAGCAAGCAGAAATACCAGGGCTAATCATTATTGCAAAACCATTGTATACATAGAGTATAACACTTACACTCGGCGTACACCAAATGCTAAAAGTTGGCTAATGACGACTAATTTAATGCTGTAGCCTACTTCAGAGTGTAAAACCCAAACTTTCAAGTATATTGGATATCTACATGCAATAAAAATATAATATAATATGGAATTCTATGATTTATAATGAATTGTGCAAATGGTGAATGGACTCCAAACACTCAAATTTCATGCCTCAAATTCACACACACGCACACACACACACACACACATAGCGGAGGTCCCCTTGCAAGGCTGTAACCTGCACATTGGGAACTGCATCACACACTGTACCATTAGTCTACGCAACTAGCAAAGGGGAAATGTCCCATGGCATGGAATAGAAAATCTTAAGCAAATAGCTTTCAGAAGTGTGAAAGAGTGCCCAAATACATATTGGTCATGATGTATTATAACAGACTGAAGAAGTGATGGAACGTCAGAAATGTCTTTCATAAGCAGAGTTGATTGGTACAAAACAAACCATGTGGGATTCTAGCATTCTGTTATCATTAATTAGGCTCAAGCCTATGGAGTGATTCTCAAGAGTGATTTCTCATCTAACTCGTGATATGGGTGAATCAGTCAGCAGGTTACCTAATGCAGTAGAACACTCGGATCCTGTACTTGAAGACTTGTGCTCATGGATATCAAAGCTGTTGAAAGAATCATCTTCCACTGACTGAGAGAGATCTTCTAGCTCCCCCAAGTCCTGGATAAGGTCCCCGCACAGAGGACTTACCAGGACCGAGTCTCCAATAGAGGACGGACTGTAGGGACTCGGCATGTCGACCATGGTGGTGAACCATGCCAAGCACTGAATCCTTCATGAGACTAAAAAAGAACAAGTGTATACAGTTAAACTGATTGAAAAATACAAATTGATTATCTTCTTAGAGGTAGAATACAAGTTATGTAGAGTCATTCATGTCCTTCAAACTGTTTATTGATACCAGAAGAATATAAACCTGCTTCAGTCTAGTCTGTAGTCTCTTTTCAGGTCAGAATTAATAATTTCAGCCAAAAATAAAAATGACATTTAATTTGTAATTCTTTTCAATTAAATGAAATAGATTAGAATGCCTTTATTGACACTGCACAGCTATACAATAACATTTAGAGCCTCTCCCTGAATGGTACATACAGCACAGACACTACATAGAATCTTCAAACAGATTCAAATTTCCAGCATTAACTCCTACTAAAATTATGGCTATGATTTTCTTCTAAACCCAAGTTTGTTCTACACGCAACATTTAAAAAGTTTGCACTACAAAACAAAAGTAGAGTAAAACGTCTGGAAAGTTAAAAAGCCAGGAAATTAGTATTGCTTAGCAAAGTTCTAGTTAAATTAAAAAAGAGCGGAAATTACATTTTTTAAGAAACTTGTGCCTTCTCAGGTTCGCCAGGGCCCAGTGAAGGTAAATATCCTTGACCTGTATATGAAGGGGCTCTACATGTGCTCACCTCCTTTATGGTGTAAACACTGAAGTGGCTATCACATCACCTTATCACACAATGCTCAGTTTTGGCCTCTTGCTTACTCACGGGCCAAAGAGCAAGTTACTGGCTAACAGAGAGGACAATAAAATACAGTCGTTGTTTTTGAATACAGGAGCTTTAGGTAATTTCTTTTATTTTACAGGTCAAACATATCTGTTGGTTCATTGTACTCTACTCTACTCTAAACCACCTTCTGTAAACCAATTGTATACTGCTGTCTACACTGCACTATATTTCTTGTCCTGTCTATGCACCACCTGTCTATACTTTGTACACATTGCTGTTTTCTGCCTTTTTGGACTTCTGGTTAGACACAAACTGCATTTCGTTGTCTTTGTACTTGTACTCTGCACAATGACAATAAAGTTAATCTAATCTAACCTAATCTCATCTAATCTAAATTGTTGTTTTCAGATCAGCTTTCATAGTGTCTGTAAGTGAATCAAACACATACTGCATGCTGAAATGAAGATACTCAATTCATGTGGCATCATGTAGATTTGCTTGTCAGCACACTCATAGCAGATATGTGGTTGGAGAGTGATGATGAGCAACACAATATTTGTGGCCTACAGTCATCATCTTAGAGGCTGGCCGCCTTTGTTCACACCCAACAACACAGCTGCTATTTGTAAAGCAGAGAACATCTGTCAGGCCCATTATAGAGCTGTCCAGAACCTTCATCTCTAACTCCTCTGCTATTGGATAACAGCTTCAGATGACTAGGATAGTTATTTTGTATGTCTATGCAGTCACAATTGCAACTATTATCGCAAACACAGTTTTTGAGATGTGTTTTGTTGGAGTGTTGAATGGAAACACATACAGTGTAGTCCGCTAACAATGTATGTTAATGCTGTGATGGGCCAAATCCTCTCTCTTTAGTTGTTTGACAAGTTTTTGTTTTATTTTCCAAAACACATTGCTGACCTGTCTAGATCTTGGCCTTGGAGCTTCACGGCAGTTTTACTCCGATCGCAAAGCTGCATTTCATTAAAAGTGAAACATCAATCTTACCCAACTGTTCACATCTGTTGGCCCCCAGATGGCATGAGGATGCCTGAGTCTAGTGAGCTCCCTAGAGAACAATTTCCCTTTTCTCAGGAATGTATCTATCCCTCACAAAACAAGGTGAGCTGAGATTCACACACCATACAGTAAGTTCTGCAACAATACTCGGGCAAGTTGACAATAGGGTAATAAATTCAAGCCCATTCTTATATAAATAGGAAAATCAAGAAATCACCGCAAAGCAATCCCTGACACTAAACACTCAGTATTATGCACTCTGCCTCGATTTGTTTCCACAGGTGACATAATAAAGCAGCACACTGGGAAAGACTAAGCTAACAGGAACTAAACTACAACAGAGCAATGCAGTTATGCAGCTAACTCCTAACAGAACATCTACTCACACAGAAGGCAAAGGGGGAACTTGACAAAATCGATCACAAGCCCATGGCAGTTATTCTTCAAAAAGATAACTATGGAGTGATTTAAAGGAAGCTCAGTCCACTATTTTCCTCCATTTCATTCTTCACGATCCTGTTGAAAACCAAGCCAATTCAAATTCAGAGGAGTGCAGGCATTATACAATAAAGCACTGTTTTGTTTTTTTCAGCATGTATCAGCTGAAGGAGATCCTGTTCCATTTTGGCAACGGATGCTTGCTCAACACCCCCAACTACCCCCAACCTCAAACAGACAGAGCGGCCTACGTGCCTAAGAGGACGCTGACAGTGGAGGCCAGTGCAGAAGAAGACTGTGAAACTAATAAACACCCTCACCTGCCCACCAACCACTCCTTTCATTGTCCCCATCTCCTGGCGCGCCGGGTTTTTGCTCCCTGGAGAACAATAATCCGGGGCTGTCTTTTTGGAACAAGATGAGGGGGAAATTGGGACCGACCCAGAAATAGCTAAATTATCTGACAAGTCTACTAGGCAACTAAATCAGTCTGGCTTACATGGGGTCTTACAAGACTGGCGTGACTTGGAGGCTTATGATGACAATATAGACCCTTTCAACAATAAAAACAAAAACAATGCTTGAACGTTCTATTTGGTTCCCAATCTACTTCCTCTGCATTAAGATAACATAATATGGAATGTTAAAACGGAAGCCTTGTGGGGCCAACTATGATGCTGATAATGGAACTCTCTTGAAAGCTTCAAAAGCCATCCTAAAACATTACTGTGGCTGAACTGTTACATCAAATAATTGTTCTAGCAAGGTTAGGTTCAGTTCCCAAATCCACATACAGTACTGATAAGATGTACATGCTGACGTTGATGTCAGTCTTTCTGGATACAAACTGTACATAGTATATAAGTATAATATTCTCTTTGGATCCTGTGAGGGAAATTTGGTCTCTGCATTTATCCCAATCCGTGAATTAGTGAAACACACTCAGCACACAGTGAACACACAGTGAGGTGAAGCACACAGTAATCCCAACGCAGTGAGCTGCCTGCTACAGCGGCGCTCGGGGAGCAGTGACGGGTTGGGTGCCTTGCTCAAGTGCACTTCAGCCGTTCCAACTGGTCGGAGTTCGAACCGGCAACCCTCCGGTTACAAGTCTGAAGCGCTAACCAGTAGGCCACGGCTGTGGCCACGGTACATTTTTGTTCTACAGATATTCTGCTCCTTTAAGGAAGTGAAGACCTTCTACAGTTACAGTTTCCTTGAGCTGCACTTGAGAGAGTACTCTGTACATCCCCAACCGCCCACTGCGGTCTTCTGATGAGCGTCTGTTGCGTCGACCAGTCATAAACGCTAGGTCAAATTCAAGACTCTTTTCCTCAGTGGTTCCATGTTGGTGGAATGAGTTGCCCAGTGCTCTCTGTTCTTGTGATAGTTTTGGGTCGTTTAAGAGGGGTCTAAAGACATTCCTGTTCAACATGCACTTAGTTCATTAAGCGCTTCTTATGCGTTATGGTTTGTATAATATTGTTTTATTTCCATTAGGCTGTTGATTAATTTGACATTGTTGTTTACTATTGATATTCTCCTTAATGTAGTCTTACCATGTTATTGTTTTTATATTATTGATTGAATGAACATTATTGTTTTTATCTTTTTTTCTTCATTTTCATTGTTTATTTCATTAGGCTAATTGAATTGACATTGTTTATTACTGCAACATTTCAGTTTGGTCCCTGTTAAATTTAAGTATTGTATTGTTTTGTATTTGTATGTCGCTTTTGGACAAAAGCGTATCCATAACCATAATCATAACCATAACCATAACAAAACAAAGTAACCATTTTCAGTTTACACAGGCCACAAAAGCATCTTATCTTGAATGAGATGTATCCATGATGCATTAGATGTTTGGTTCATGTGGTTAACTGCTTTGCAATGTTGCAGGTAGTCGAAGTAATGAGGTTGAAAGTCAGACACCACAACCAAAAATACACACATGAAGTAATTTAGCTGTGTGCCCTGTATGTAACCCTGTGATTAATACACAGAATGTTTGATTCCAGCTATGAGCATATGTACAAGTGCAAAATTAGAGCTATTCTAGACAGACAAAGAAAACCGATATGTAATGGGACAGATTATGAACAGCATTTGCAACTGCTAAAGACCTTTGACAGTATCACTGTTCACATATACACACACGCACAAACACACACACACACGCACACACACACCTAACACACACACACACTCACAAACATACACACACACCTAACACACACACACACACACCTAACACACACACACATACACACACAACACACACACACATACAACACACACACCTAACACATACACACACACACTCGCATGCGCGCAAAAACTCTCTGATTCACCTTAACAGTCAACAACCCAATCACATAAGAACTAATCAACGGAGTTGAAAGTGGAGAGAGAAATCTAGGCTTACCTGACAGTTCACTTATGAGAAGACGACTATGGGTTTGGACCAAATAAATACACAAGCTCCACCAAGGGACAAAGTCCAAAATGACACACACTGCATGACCTGGCCTTCACAATGAACGAGATTATTTGGTGCATGGCCAATATTTGAGCTGTACTGTGAGCGATGAGCTGTGAGCATGAGATAAGACATTGTCTAAAGCTAAACAATCATACACATCCAGATGCTAAGGATAGGATGACCTCAGCTGACCCTTAAAGCTCACCCCATAAACATTTCTCCCAGGGCTGAGTCCAGTATAAAGGACAAACAATCCCATGAATACAAAATGTAGGCTTATTGGTTTCACAACATAGCATATCGATTCCAAGAATATAATAGGCCTATAAATTGGCCTTATAATGCTGGTTAATTATGCGTTACATTGAAAAGAACTTAATCAGAACACCATCAGCACAACTCAAGATTAGTATAAAACCTGGTACCTACACCAGTTAGATGTGTGGAATAAGCATCAGACACACTGTATCCAGCAGAAGACAGTAAAACGTTGGGTAGAGCACAAAAGGAAGTGTCAATCTAGTCAAAATGGTCTCACACCCTTATTGTAATGCTTGATCAAAAAACTTGTCAAAGCTATTCAAATTTTTAACTCTGACAATAACAATAATGTAAAGCCAAAATACTGATCATAGGAATCCGTTTTGAAGCTATTTGAGCATCCAAATTGGACAGTTTCACAGTTTTCTTGATTAGACATTCAGAGTCAGAGGTTGGGGGAGGTAGAGTTTCCATCATTTTCGATTATTGTATAGCAGAGTACAGTAATGAAAACACTCGTGTCTACAAAACAGACTGTAATTAAGTCAAACAAATGCACAGATTTAAAAATAACTTTTACATAATTCAGTTAAACTGACAACCAGGCTGGGCATGGAATCAGCAGCAGACCAGCTAGGCTATTCATTGCATTATTACGCAACATGTGAATGCACAATATTTCGTTTTTCGGCTGTTTCTGAAAATGTTTGCCATTAAATAGCCTACCGTGTAGAATTGGTTTGCATCGGTTCGGAGAATTGACATGCAGAATTAACATGTTTTATGTCTTCATATGTTACTTTCAATGAGTGTTATAAGCCCATATTTGTAAGACGGCGTGCATTACCATTTATCTAATAGCTTGTTACATAAGACAGAACACTGTTTAGGCATGTCTGTCTACCTTAAAGCCAGCTGACCAATCCAGATCTACCATACGACTCTTTGTTGCCTGCAGCGGTTGAATCAGGAGGAGGCCGAAATATTGAAAAGTCCACACACGTTTCTTCACCCACCAGTATCCTACTACTGCCAAAACGCGTTGGTGGTAGCGAACCGTGCCGTTTCGCTCCCGGACGTGACGCTCCAATGACACTACAGCATGCACACACCTCCTGACACACCTATAGTTTCAGCCAATAGAAATAAGTCTTTTTACTACGAAAGAACGATGTCCTATCCATGACGTCGATTCATTATGGCACACAGTTCACGATGTGAATTAATTCGTACTAGCCGATTTTGGAGCATGCACGAGCTGTGAGCTGCATGATGCGGGAAATCCTCATATCATAGTGTAGGTTGGAGGTTCTCAACCTTTTTGGAGCTAAGGCGCATCAAGGTTAAACCAAAACGCCAAGGCACACTGAGTTATGGTTATTGAGGCCAGGGAAGACAGACAGTTCATTAGATCAGTTCTTGAAACTGGGTCAGTAAAAAAGTTTTTTTTTTTTTTTTAAGGAAACCAGGATCTAATGAGCATCTTTGAGCATTGTCTACACAAATCTATAGCCAGGTTTAGTCATTGAGGCAAAGCATGTAGGAAAAAGGCTTATCCATTCCATATGCGTATAGCCTACACCACAGCCAATACTAATGTTATAGATACAATAATACATGTGTGATATCATAATGCTATAGATACAATAATAAACATGTGATACCATAATGCTATAGATACAATAATACACGTGTGATATCATAATAATAAACGTGTGATATCATAATGCTATAGATACAATAATAATGTGATATCATAATGCTATAGATACAATAATAATGTGATACCATAATGCTATAGTTACAATAATAAGCTCATTGTTTCTGAAAAAAGCCAACTGCATTCCCTCTAGCCTGAATGGATTCCCTCCACATATTCAGCTGCTACTTGTGGTAACTTGAACTCTAGTGCCACCCACTGTTCATAAACCTAGGGTGAAACACCAACCTTTTCCCAAAAAGTGTATCAAAACTCAATTAATGGTTAACACTCAAATGACAGGTTGTGTATACAGTTTGACTATTGCCCTGTATGTTGGAAGCACAAACATTTCTGTGAAAGGAAAGCTTGAGAGTCTGTGTCACGCTGAGCTGAAGCTGCTAAATGTCCATTTGGGTCAGAGTGCATATTTTATTTAGTGGACAAGCATCCATTTTAGCAACTGAGGAGGAGAACCACTGTTTCTTACAACAGACCTCACCATCACCCATGTGAACCTGCAGAGATCAGATGTCAGATTATTTCTGACATTCTTCATCAGTATCTATTAAACATTATTGTTTGATCTCAGAAACATCAGAAAAATAAAGATACATCAATACAGAACATTATTGTTTGATCTCAGAAACATCAGAAAAATATAGATCCATCAATAAAGATCCATCTCCAATGTATGCATGTATGCCTATAGTGAGGATGATAGGTCAGATGAATTTGTATGATGAGAGTGAGATAAAAGACAATGAGACAGAAACAATTTCAACAGGCAGGATTTCATCATTTTATTGTTTGCTTTTAAAATATACATCTGTAACACATTATTTAATGTAACACATTATGTGGTAATATAAAGTAAATATTTAAAGGATAGCAATACTTACAGTTTGTGGGTCTTTGAAGATGTAGCGTTGTTTTGCTGCCCTTCAGGGAAGGCAGTAGGTTGTATAGTTATCTCCTGATGGGGCAAAATCACAACCCTGAAACCACACAACCTACTACCTCACCCTGTACGAACATCAGTGCATCAACTTCAATTTCTCAATGAAAGGTCATGTTTTCATTTACAAATACACAAATCTACAGCATAAGCCTATGGAAATAAATCTGCATTTGCATATATGCACACCTTGCACATGTAGATCTAAAAGTAAACACGAGCATTATTAAACACATTATTGGTGTTTACAGGGTAGAATCAAATAAAAGACCAGAAAATCATGCTAAGTCAATGCAAGAGACAGTTCAATGAAACCTTTATTTTGATACATACAGAATATAAGTGAATTCCGAATGAAATGACTGGGTGTAATGACAATTTACACATTGTTTCTACAATAACTTTACACGTACCAAAATAACAATTTGTATTTATATACAAAAAATGTTGGGGGTTTTTTCATAACTTTCCACATGATGACAATACAGCCACTTCAGGAAAGACAGTAAGTTGTATAGTTAACTCACAGCAAGGGATTGACCCTAAAACTATACAACCTACTACCTCACTTCAAAGGGCAGTTTTGGATTCCAGTGCTCTGAATGCTTGACATACCGTCCTTAGGGTAACGCCTTGACCTGTATCAACTTCAAAATGATGACTTGTTCACAACCACCAAATACAGCAAACCATACAGCCAGATGAATGAAACAAAGGATGATTTGTATAAACACCATTATGATCCATAGAAAAGAACTGTGTCCACATAGTGCATCTATGAGAGAAAGACAGGGAAAGATTCATGTTATTTTTAATTTCAGCAATGGAAAGCATAGGTGTAAAATAAATAAAATAAAATAATTATTTGTCACAGATAATTATACAAGGTACAATATGCTGTGAGATGCTTAGTCTTCTGACTTCAATGACAATGTATTAAAACAAAACAAATAAATAGAACACTGAAGATGCGTGTTACTGTGATACATACAAAAAATAGTATATATATGAGTATACTTCATATAATTCTATTAAATTCTATTATTATGTCATGTGGTCCTGGTCCAGTCCTCATTCAAGATGTGAAAAGATTGTGGATAGAAGCTTATTTAGTCTCACAACTGGGTTTCAGGCAGCGGTAATGTTTAATATTTGACTGGAAATATTCCACTCAAACTCACTACATTATTAATGGAAATCTTGTTTACAACTCTACTTGGCTTAGAGTTGGAAGAGTCAAGTAACACCTCTCCCTCACTAAGAAAGGAAGATCCTCACCATGTATCAAATTCTCCTCAGTTGTTTCACTTGTTGCACTTTGAAATACTCCAAATCAGGTATTGTAATGTTGTGACACTACTGGTAAATTAAGCCATCTAAATGTCTATGCCAATATTTTCTAATTGAACACACACTGAGTCAAAAGGTGAAAGGTCAATGTGAAGCTGGTAAGCACTAAGTAACGGGCGGAGACTGCCCTCAGCGCTGCTTGGGTAAGGCGACAGAGAGCAGGCTGGGCAGCTGTCATGGTTGTGAGGCCAGCGCGATGCTGTGGTCAGCGCTGAGAGTTTCCTGTGTGAGTGAGGCTGTGGTCTGCCATGTGGTTTACCTCTGGATGGGAGAGGCATACCCACAGAGGTGAGTCAGACTGCTGGGGCCTCAGAGAGGAGAGGTGTTACCACACCGCTCTCTCTCTCTCCACACACACACACACACACACACACGCAAGCGCACACACACACACACACACACACACACACGCACACACTCTCTCTCTCCATATATATGTATATGTCTGTGTGTGTGCGTTTGTGTCTCAGTGTGTGTGTAAAAATATATGCTCAAAGTTTGTTTTTCCAGAGCTGAAGCAATGGTTGCTGTTCACTAAATCAGTGGTTCTCAAATGGGGGTACGCGTACCCCTGGGGGTACTTGAAGGCACTCCAGAGGGTACGTGAGATTTTAAAATATACATATATTTAAAAAGTAGAATCCATGCAAAAATACTTTAAAAACAATTATTTAATAAATATTTCAGGAAAATATAAGTTCATAAAATGAATTTTATATTTCAGTAGGCTATTCAATTTCATTATCCTCCTAAAAACCCAGATTCCCCCCGATACCAGGATGGTTCAACCCAACCTGTCACATGCCACCCGCCATCACCTGTCAATCACTGTCAAAACTCAAACGATGGAGTTGTGGTTGAAGCTTAGCGGTAATTCTTGTGCGCTGGTTAGGGGGTACTTGGCTGAAAAAATATTTCACAGGGGGTACATCACTGGAAAAAGGTTGAGAACCACTGCACTAAATCATAGCATGACAAACATGCTGTTATGCATTATGTGTTTATACTACAAACACATCTCGCCAGGTACAGCAAGGTAAATGTCAAATAAAACTCATCTCTGGGTCGTCTTTTACCAGACTGCAGTATGAGACACTCGGGCAGACAGTAATTGTATGTACTTTTGACATGGAGTGTGCTGGAGTGTCCTGAAGTGACCTCTCATTGCGAGCAGTCAACAGTTCCTCACCCACCTAAATTGACTGCCCCTCTATGTCTAACAATGTTTGCCAAAGCAATAACAGGCCGCGGATAGCTTTTAATAGACTATGAGATAAATACTGCTCCTCCCTTTCCCAAACAGTCACACACACAGCCATGCCACCTTAACCTTAGATGGCACTTTCACAAACGGAACCTCTTGCAGGCAGCGCAGACAGTCCTTCACTACCGTTTGCTCTCAGATGAAAGACCTGGATTCATTCTGTGCACATGGGGAGGAAGTTAAACTGTGACTGAACACTGCAGGCCCAGTCGATAATCAGGACACTGGCACAGCCTGAGATAAGTCACTTTTCTATTAGGACTGTTACTACTGTTACCTTATCCACCAGCACGAGCTGACATGGCACACGTGGAGGTCTTATTCAAACAAGATGAACATGTGACAGAGAGGAACATACCCAAGAAGCTTTCCTTCCAGGATGACTGAGAAGATAGTGAATTTAGACCACTTACAGGGATCACTATACTTCCTAGATCTTTTACCAAAGATACTTTAGTTTATCAGCCGTCTCTGCTTCTACTTAAAGCTCAGCGAAAAATAGCAAAAAAATGGTTTTGCGGCAACAAAAGTTAATTGGTGACTTTTCTGTTGTTGCATATTCACTGTCCAATAGGTGGCAATCTTCTCCAGGGCCCGTCGAGTAAACATTTTGACAATGGCATCTTTGTGCATTTAAAGGGTGCTAATCGTGGCGCCTTTGCATCTTCATTTCACCGGTGGGAGATTAAACTATAATTCACTTTTGTTCCTTCCCCTGGTCTAATGCATAAGGGTAACAATAGGCACCAATTGGCTGTTTTGGCTATACATCTAGTCAACCACAGAATAGTGTAGGCTATAAAATTATACCAAAAAATCTTCTACAGTCATTTTACAAATGTTGTGTCATATGAAAAGCCTAGTATATCCCTAATAATGTAAACCGACTCAAGCACCTGCAATTCGAAATTGACGTTGTGTGTGTCTCCCCTTACTCTTATTTAGACATGTTATGTTGCATACACATACTCACTCACCCACAGATTATACATCAAGCACACAGATCAAGTATACTGCAGCGGTGCTACACTAGAGTGCACTACCTGCCATCTAGATTATGCGAGTGGCCATGACATCATCTATACGCACAACAATTGAGCAACTCCACCCCAGCTTTTGTCACCTGTCAATCATGTCTTAGCGTCATTGTGAGAGCAGGCGGCACATTTGTCTAGAAGACCGCCCATCCCTGCCCCCCTCTGGGCCTGCTCACAGACCTTATACAGTCTAGCTTGGTCAGCACAACGACAGACAGAGGACTACATGTGCTTCACCAGATAAATGCTAAAGCACATTGTTTCATCTAATCAGGGGACTAGCATTCTAGAGGTTTCATTTTGCTTTAATGAAGGCAGGACGTTGTTTCATCTAATCAGGGGACTAGCATTCTAGAGGTTTCATTTTGCTTTAATGAAGGCAGGACGTTGTTTCCTTTTCAGTTTTGCAACACAAGAGGCGAACTGGAAAAAACGTTCTGGCAGCAGCAGTGACAGAGTACAGGACAGTTAGAGAATGTACAACCGACAACTGTGGAAACTATTAAACCATCACGTACATCATTGTTCTTAATTATCTTCACAAATGGTATATGTATATGTGGACAATTTTAAGGGAATTATGTAGCCAAAATAATTACAAGACATACAATTCCACCTGTTTCTGATTCATAATTCAATTATAGAGTTAACATCACAGGGCCGTGTTTCGAAAATATTCCACTTACTGTGATGAACACACACACACTCACACACACACAGACACGCACGCACTATCACACACACTCACACAAATTTTTTCTCAGTTGGCTAGTGAATATAATTAATGAATGTGAGTAGTGGATACTGGTAACAAATATTTAATGAATAGAAATCACCGAAAATAAACATCTTTATCTTCATCTTTCCAACAATTGAACATCTATATAACATCTGAATATTCAATATGAGTTATTCAAAGCTTAGGCCTTAGGACTTCTTTGAAGAATATCAATGAAAAAAAAAGTGTGCAGATTATAATTTTGTATCTCACAAATGAGGTAGAAAACAGGAATATTAAGTTATTTCCTTAAGACTACTCGGTTCATGCATTTAGCCTTTACTTTTAGACTTTACTCTTACTTAGATGAGAATATTTGGATAACAAAATGTGTTAAATTTTGGCCCAAATACGAGGGCCAGCTGCGCTTTTATTTATTCAGTGCATTTAAACCCGACTACAAAATATGGCCTTAGTCTTGATCAGACCTGCACCACGCAAACTCATGCACCAACATGCAGTTATTTTATGTGTTTTAAGTTAATTTAAATAACCTTGATCATTCTAATTATTAACAAATGACAATGACTTTTCACAAGTTCTGCAATGTATACAATGTAGTTTCTTGTTCTGTACCACATACTGTTAAGTATAAAAATGTCATGTGATAAAAAAAAAATGCAAATAAGAAATATTTTACTTTTGCATACTATTTTTTGCCGTGTTTCGGTTTGTATTATGAAACTTTATTGAACAAAATGTAGGAGCCATCTGTCATCTAGATCCTAGTGAGTGTGTGTGTGTGTGTGTGTGTGTGTGTGTGTGTGTGTGTGTGTGTGTTTGTCTTTATAGGAGGTGTCTGCACCCTCCTGGCGTGGGAACCCATTTCAGCACTAAACCCAAGGTCCATTGTGGTGCACATGGCATCAAGTGTGTGCTATACATGAGAGAGCATGAGTGTGTGTCGGTGTGTGTTGCTGCAGGACAGTGAAGGAGTGTGTGGGTGTGTTTCGCAACGTGACTGTGAGGGAGTGTGTCTGCCTCTTCTCTTACACACTCATTTTTTTTTTCAAACAATACTATCTATCATTACTAAATGTTTTGTTTTTAACCTAATACAACTTATTCATTTTTACTTCTTAGGTTATTTGTTATCTGTTATTTGTTAGGTTATCTGTTATTTCAAACTGTGATAAATGGAAGTCTGTGGTAAATGTAAAAAAAGTTTTTAATTAGGATTCTGTATACTAATGCGAACAAACATGAATGCTTATTGTCTACGCAAATTTATTTCATAATAATTTTCACAATTAAGTGCTCACCAAACTCAAGGCAATTTACAATTTTGAATAATGCCACATTCTTTTGGCTCTACGTGTATAACTGACGCCAACAAAGCTCAATCATTTGACTTGGTTCAGCATCCACAAAAATGTATTTTTAGATCAGAATCTCTTGAAGCCATTGATTGTTCCACCTAATTTTGGAAAACTGAAAGTTGGTTCTGTGTCTGTGTGCAAGTGTGTGTGCAGGTATGCCGATGTACAGTATATGGCATGTGCTAACGTGCTGAGAACAGTGTACTTATTAAAACGAATAAGCAAACAAATGTATAACACGTGAAGGACCAAAAATGTAACATGCTTTTGAAAAAATGTAACAGAATGGAGGACATTTGCATGTAAATTATACTCTCTTCATCAACCTGAACCTATCGATGGCCATGTTGTGTGTGGGCCTAGTCCTCAAAGTTGGGGAGTTGTTCTTGTGAGCCTGCTATATGTGTGAATATGTGCTTGTGTGTATGTATGTTTCGGCCTGTGATGACTCATCCATATCATCCTCCTATGATTGTCGAAGGTCCATGCAATTGAGCTTTCACAGCACAGACAAAATCATAGCCATTTCCCATTAACATTAACAGGCTTCGAAATGCAGAACCACCAGATGAAATATTTGATATACAATCAATGCTGAGGAAGTATTCTATTTTTCAATAAAATAGTAAAAAAAAATGTCGCACTGTATACAAATCAAATGAATCAAAGCTTATCTAAATATCGAACAAAATGGCGCGAGTCAGTATTTCACATTTACTGAGAAAGTGAGCATATTCAACATAAGTGTGGAATGAGTTTTGTATAGCTAGAAACTCTGTGATTACCACACTGTAAATAAATAACATTTATTTCTGAATATCAACTGTGTGAGACACCAAAATAAAGGAATTATTCACAATTTGGACGGCAATGCTAAATTGCAACAAATACTGTAAAAGGTAATGTGAACTAGAGCACGGCACTGCTTGTATGGTCTGGCACCTATCCCAGCACAGCTGCAGTCATATGAAGGTCTTTCAGAAAGGCTTTCCTTTTTCCAAGATGAGAGCAAACACACCAGTTAGCAAGCTCAGTTTGTGGACACACACACTAACAGCACAGCATCAGGCAGACACATCTCAGCACAACTAAGACAAGACATTACCGAGCTTTCCTTCCAGACAAATACTACACTTTCGTAGCGCTTCGTTTCTCTCAGGTTTTGTAAGTTTACAGTATCAGTATGCTGCTTTTGTACAAACCATATTACAAATATTATCAAATTATGGCAATGACAATGCTACCCTGAATATGCAAAGCATAGATGCGGCTTTTAAACCAAAACACAAGAGATATTAAACCCACTACTCCTGCAACAACACAGATTTATACACGTACAGTACCACCTCCAACACAAGACTCACCAACATGTAACCAGCAGCAACTGCTTACCTCAAATCACACAAGAGAGCCAGCGCATGACGACAATCCAGAACAACATGGCTAGACGAGGGCGTCCTCTTCCCCTCCATGTGGCTCTCTGCAGAGGGCAGCGAGAGCGGTCAGTTACCTCCACGGGCCCAGTGAGGGGCAGCGAGAGCGGTCAGTTACCTCCACGGGCCCAGTGAGGGGCAGCGAGAGCGGTCAGTTACCTCCACGGGCCCAGTGAGGGGCAGCGGAGCACAGAGGCAGGCAGGCAGGGAGAGAGCTCCATCCCCTCACCCAGCCTCAGCCACAGGCCACATGCCGGCTTGCCACCTCCGAGCCTGGGGCTGCGAGGGCTTCCACAATAGGAGGCCATGAGGGTGCTGGGGAGACGCGTGTGCTGCCCGTCTGGCAGTTAACAAGTCTTTGAATGAGGAATGTTAGCAAACAGACAAACAGAATGTACGATGAATGTTAATGGCCCGGCCAGTCAGATCTCAGCATCGGCTCTGTCTTATGAATAATTCAGCAGCAAGGAATCAGAGCCCCCTCCCATACAATAACCCCCCCCCCCTCCAGAAAAAAAGGGGGAAAATCCTCAAATGCCTTCACTGGCTGAAAAGTGCAAGAGAGAGAAAGCCAGATTGGGGAGAAAAAGAAGTATTTCTAATCTTTTGCCCACTCACTACTCTGGTCTCGCTGTGCTCAACCCACTTTGCCATTCAACCATTAATGTCCACAGCAAAGAACACACATGCACAAGACATGCTCCTGGATACCACATATGATCGCCACTTTTTCGTTTCAACATGCAACATTTTTTTCTTTCAATGTCGGCATCTCTCACTCATTGCCTTTTTTATGTCTTTTGTTTGGAATTGGCACCTGTCCCAGAAAAAGCTCTGCCGTTGCACCACCCTCCTGCTCCCCTTTCACTGGAGAGAGCCAACAGGAGAGAGGGAAAGAGAGACACAGAGAATGAGAGAACGCGCGCGCGAGAGAAACAGAGAACGAGAGAGAGAGAGAGCAAGAGAGACACAGAGAATGAGAGAACGCGCGCGCGAGAGAAACAGAGAACGAGAGAGAGAGAGAGCAAGAGAGACACAGAGAATGAGAGAACGCGCACGCGAGAGAAACAGAGAACGAGAGAGAGAGAGAGCAAGAGAGACACAGAGAGGGAAAGGCAGAGGGTGCGTGAGATAGAGAGGGAGAGGGGGAAATGAGAGCAGTGTGAAAGAGAGCAAGAAAGAGAGAGAGGGAAGCGATTGAGAGAAAACAAACGAGAGAAAGAGAGTGCCGTACTATCCACAGAACTACTCAGAGGAGATGCAACATGTCGAGAGCTCAGCCATTTTCACTCTGCGCGAAAAAAAAAATGCCCTGCTGTAAAACCACAGACACAACAAGCACAATCATCCAGAAAGCTATTTAGCCACCTCACACTACCTGACCAGCCCCATGATTAATCTAAAAACAAGTACATTGTGACAAGAAACTAGCACGGCAGAACAAAATGCATTTGTACAAATAGCAAAAGTCACAGAAAAAGAGCCAAGTTGACTTGGAACTCTATTCCCATAGCAACTTGTTGCAGGATGTTTAAGGCAGTTCCTGCAGATAGTTAGAGGCAGAGGTTTCAAATCCACAGAGTAGTAAAAGCCCTCCTTCTCCTGGCCCAGTCTGTCTGAGGGGGAGGACCTTGCTGTGGAAATAGCAGCAGACGCTTTTCTCTTCTCTTCTCAGCAGCTTCTCTCTTCGCTCTCTTCCTTGCATGTGGCCCAGACCAAACGAGTGAGGGAGAGAGAGAGAAACGAGGGGAAGGGAGGAGAGAGAGAGAGAGAGAGAGAGAGAGAGAGAGAGAGAGTAGGGGGGAAGGAGCTAAGCTGATGATGAAATAGGGGCGCAGTCAAGTACGTGAGCAAGTCGCTCTTTCATTACACGTTCCACAGAGCCACTAGAGAGAGAGAGAGAGAGAGAGACAGAGAGAAAGGGGGGGGGCACTGTCTGCCTTGCTCTCTCTATCGCACATACACAGACACACCTTGCTACATTACATGACATCTGAATAGTTAATCTCAGAGCTTATTTCTCTCACTTGTACAGTACCTAATGGTGGCCACCGCAGAAATAAAAAAAAAAAGCTTGCTTTGAGACATTCTCCACCACATACGGTTGAGCCCATTTTTTCCTCAAAGGGGGGTGAGGACACAACAGATTTCAACTTTAAATATTATTGAACCGCTCCAGCCTTGTTCAGTGTGGTGGAGCATGGGCATGGACCTCCTAGCACACACTTCTTTAACTCTCTCCCACCTCCAATCAGTCCAAACTACACCAGCGTCCTTACCACTACTACCTTTTGCCCCCTGCAACTATTTCTGCAGGGAGTCCAAACCTGATAAGAGGTTTGGGTGAGACTCCTTCACTGGCGTTCTGGAGGAGAAACAGCTGGTGAGAGCAGCACAGAAGCCTGCAGATAAGGATGAGCAGCGTATTGGACGCTTACACCCACACGCCGAGCACTACAGATCTGACCTCTGGCAGGGGCCCGCCAGGCAACGGTGCGCTTTTTAGAAGAGGGGAAAACGTCCTCACAGACAAAGCCCTCCTCTTCCTTCCTGTGCTCCCCCTTAAATAGCGATATCAAATTATTATTTATGATGTTTTACCATCAATATGCAAATAATTATTACCATCAATATGCAAAGGATTATTATGCATTATCAAGTACAAGTTGTTAAAAAATCGCTCTGCACTGACCTGATATGTACCGAAAAATATTCCACATCCATACCACAAATGTGTTTCTCATGTGTTACTATGCCAGCTATGCAACGGATAAAAAAATACATTTAATTACACCATATGTTATGGACTGCACTGGAGCAGTGTCCAGCCAGAGAGTCATTCTGCTTTTGCAGGGTTTCAGACACTATGTTGTAATTACCAGCAGTAGCTCTCACACACTCACACACACACACACACACACAGAGAGAGAGACACATACAGCTTATCTTGCCTATTCTCAGAGCCCTGCCAGTCCTCGGCCGAAACCTCCCCTGCTCCGCCAGGACACTGACCCCTCACCAGAGAGCCCCGTCGCCAACCAGACTCTGAGCCACACGCCACTCAGAGCCAGCTGGAGGGCGCGAGCAAATGACAGGAACAGACACAACTATGGGTCTGCCACTGCACAATATGGAAGTGGACACGTTTCCCATCTTACTGCCCTCGTCTAATGACAATAGCGGACAGGGCACCTACTAGCTGATGACTGCCACGTCACATCTTGCCACGCTGTCTAACCAATGGGAAAGGGGATGAGCATATTAAACCAAAATTGTACTGTTCCATATACTACATTATTGTCTGTAATTGAGTGAGTGAATCATTCTTGGTTTTAATTAAATTGTAGTTATAAGCATTTGTTTTACCACTTCATTTAAGTCTAATGTTCACAATCAACTCTTGCTGATGGTCTAAGCTGTGGCAGGAATGCTCAGGCTTGGCATGCATGTTCAACTGTACATTGCGTTAAGTTCACTTGAGGATACAATTTTGGTTTTGGGTTGGCTGCCAACACCCAAACAGTAAGTTTCTATGTAAGACCTCATCTTTCTCAGAGCTGACTGCTTATGGGAACCATTGATCAAATGCCAATCACAATAACTTCTTTATGAGAATTTGCAAAGAACAGCTTCAGTGTGGTTTTATTATGGATCACCCTGACAATTTATATGCAAGGCTTTCATGTCATAATGTCTTCAATGATAAGGGAGACAGAAAAGATGTTTACATTATATAAACATAAGAATTAACCATTCAATCTAACAATTCACCATTACTTTAACCTGGAAGTGTAAACGATTAACCTCTAAAAGGTCAACTAAAACTATACATGATTGAGTCAGTATGATTTTCTTATAAACAAGGATAGATTTTTAGCCATCTACTGATTTTCAATGGAAATTCATTAGTATGATGACAGGCTTACTGATTTCATAGGAAAATAGGCAAAACGTGTCAAGTACAATGAAACTTGCAGAAATGTAGAAAACAACACAGCAAACAAGGACATTGTGCACTCCAAAATAACATATCTGTGTTGTTAAGCAACACTATGTGCAACATCCCACTCATTTATCAATCCTGTGCAACAAACACTGATAATGACAACCATTCCACAAACACTAATAAATGTATAACAGTGGCCGATTTCAGAGCATATTTAGAAGCACAATATTGAAGTCTTCTCCCATACATAAAGCAACACTAGAACATTCAAATACATTCTTTCACTCCGACTTTTACATAGCCACATTACTGTACCTAAATGCAAACCAAGGATATTATTATATGTATAATTAGGGATGCTGTCTTAGTAAACATTTCTGAGCCACAGCTTTCCTTTAAAGGTGAAGTTTTCCTGAGGGGAAATGAGAAGCAAACTAATTAATTCATACCTGAAGATGACTGCTACTGCAACAACAAACTACCAAGGCACAATTTGCATGTGAGCATTTCAACCGCCATATCTGGCTGACAGATACGGATATCTCATCTCTCATCCTGAATCAATGTGTTGAGAATGAGCATGAAAAAAATCTATGTGAAATCTGGAGAATGTGTTTTTTTCACACGCAAAAAAGTCAAAGACTGAACTCACATTTCAGTGAGGTGTGAGTTAACAAAGCATGCCTTCAGTACCGGCACTGGTTCCTGTCCAGTACTCCTTATTAGTTTACACTACGTTTATATGCACATTTACTCAGAAATAAAGTCCCACTGAGTAAATATATACACATTCCAACAGCCCAAGAACATAAAAAGTGTACGGAGATACACCTGTACAAATTTCATGTGCTATAATATATATAAAAATAAAACAAGATTACATCAATATAAACAAAGATCAATAGAATGCCAGGTGCACTAAAAGATTTAAACTAAATATCAATTAGCAGCAACAGTATAAGACACAACATTTTTCATGCTCTGTCTTAGCCGGCGCACGCTGTCTGTGGTGGGTCCTTCTTGGGCCCCTGAGCACGCGTGTCAAGATGACCTCTCAATTACCGCCAGGACCTCTGGGGTCACATTTTGTTGAGACGTGAACAAAGGCCATGACCCCGGGTCACAAGTGTAGGAGCAGGCCGGCCCCATTGACGGGGAGGCACTGTTTGCTTTGAGTAGGTAAAGATCAGTCGCACGCTGCCTAATGGGGATTAAGAGGTGATCCCCTCAGGGGTGTCACTCACGGCAGTCCCACATCAGCCTTTATTAACTCCTCTGACCTCTGAGGGCCGGCAGAGGTAGCACAGCACAGCACAGCACAGCACAGCACAGCACAGCACAGCACAGCACACACAAGGGCGACAGCCGCGAAAAGAGGCATCTACCAACAGGAGCATGTTAGACTACTTGGACAACTTGTTAAATCAAATGCAAGGAACTAAGTCAACTATAACCATACTGACCTATACCGTCCAGTCATGTGCAATACAAAAAATCTGATGCTGTCTCATTTAGTTGTCCTTGAAGTGCATAAATATGTATGACGACACAGAACACAGAAAAGGAACCGTAATCAGAAGAATAACCATTTCTGCTCATTCTGTAAAAGGTTGTTTAATGGTCCTCCCACATGATATTTTCAAATAATATTTCAAGCAACTCAGAGACAAAAAAATGGTGATTAAGAGTATGCTTGAAATGAATTGCTTTAACTGGTTCCACAGACCATGATGTGTGAGGGGGTGCAGGCAGGGGGCTGTGATGTGCAGCACACAACCCTCAATTTCCAATCCCAAAATGGAGGACAGAAAGAAAGACACAACATGGTGGTCACTGCATTTTTGGAGTGAATGTTAAGTCAAGGTCTTTATAACATAAAGTAAACATCTAGGACAATTTCAGTTCATTTTCACATAACTTTCCTCAAAGTTAACATAAAAGTTTCTGAGATGGACTCATTTCCAGATTTTACAGGTGCAAATGTTTGCCTGGTGAAGTTTAAACACACTGAAATCTATAACATTTACAGGATAAATATTTCTTAATCTAATTCTATGTATATTTCAACAAATATTTAACTCTTTCAATAACTCCTTTATTTAACTTTCTCAATAAAAAGTTAATTATTACCAAACTTACTTTAAACGTTTTTAAACAAAACATGGCAAGTTTTTTTGTTTCATTAATATTTATTTCTGTCAATCTTATAGGCTACATACCTTAGACTTAAAAATTAATTCACTTTATGACTAGATGTATATTCCTCAGAAAATTTGGATCAGAAGTAGACTGTTAGATTAGAGAATATCTCTCGGATCAGAAATGTAGGTTCATATTTCCCATGTGTTGGTCTCACAGAGACAGCTAGTTAAGTGTTATGTAAAATGTATGATAATTCAATCTCTAAATATTAATTTGTGAATGTACATACAAACACTAGTGAAATATTGACCTTAAGCATTTCAGCTTTCTGTCTTAAATGCTTTTACTTATTTGTTCTATTTTATCTTAAATAATTATGCAACAAATTCATACAAAACACTCATTTTTTGTATTTGCATTTTGAAATGACAGCATGACTGTGTGCTGTAATGCCCTGATCCATGACCCATGTTTAAAATGCTCCTTGATGTTAAAGTTTCAGATGAAGGCAAAAAAGATGCCACACAGAGAGGGTTCACATTTACTGCCTTCTTGTCTATAAAGGTAGAATATTGAAGTGCAAAAACAAAACATGGTGAAAATCTCAACCATGGGCTGCTCAATGAGAGCAAATAGCCTTTTTTAATATAAAAAATATGATGAATGGTTAACAAAAATATACTGGTAAATCAGTCATATAAAAAGGCTTCTATTTTCTACTTTGCCACATACCTGTACTGTTTTTTGTTATCTTCATAATATTAACATTACACAATTGTGTGGTAGAATTAACACACAGTCCGCCTATATTAATCCTGATGACAAGTACAGCACCACTGCAAGTTTATACATGACTGTGGATAAATATTGATGGCTTTTGTTGACTATTTAATCTAAAATTGTAAGAATGAAACAACATACTCATAAGCAATCGATCACTGTCCAATATCCTTCACCATTACAACAAATGAAAATGAAATTGTCAAAGGCTCATCAGAGCTCTTGAAAGAGAATTGCCGAGCCTGAAGAGCAAAATAAAATAACATCTCTCAATTAAAGTAAGCATGTCTATGATTAATTTAATTCTCTGTTTGAAAGAAAAAAATACCAAATAAAATAAATCGCAAACCGTACATGCCATGTTGCACTAAATTCTCAAATAACATATTGAGAATGTCTAGTTGAATGCCAGATGTAAACTATTAACATAACTTTTAAAACAGGATATGCAAAAGGAAGTCATTCGATATGGTGTTTTAACTGATCAGCTTGTTTCTTAATCATTGGCAAAATAATTTATAATTAATTTCAGAATTCCTTTTATGTTCCTCTAATGAGCCATTTTAGCATGTGCCAGGTTTGACACACACACACACACACACACACACACACCTCCAGGCAGTCTGCACACAGCTTTCTTAAATCACACACGAGTAACGATACATCTTTTCAACATTATATCACATTTTGCCTTAACAGGAAAATATAAATCTCTGAGGTATTAAAATTCATTACTCTGTCTAAACGATTTCTCTCCTTCCTTTTAGGCATGAGCTTCCAGACTCTCTTAAACGATGCAGCAGGATTGGTACATGCGGTTTTGCTGCACTGCGATATTATGGTGTTCTGATAATAATAACTACATGCAAATATGCCAAACAACAAACAAAAAGAGAAATACAAAAGTGAATTTGTTACCTGAAGAACATGTAATATGTATGATTTTAGATCTTAATTTCCATTTTGAACTGAAATTGACATTGAACTAGTAAGTGGTTGTTGCCTCACTATAGCCTATGATATGACCCACAATAGTGACCATCTCTTATCTCATAACATCCTGTATGCTCCTATGCTTTCTACAGTCTACAGATTTAGAAATTCCTATTACTGGAAATACATGTTTCTAATGCATGTCCATGTTAAATTAACTTGACAAGAAATTGTATGAGGCAAAATGATGTCACAGAGTTTGTGCTGATAAAACGAAATCGCCACGTAATACCACTACCCTGAGGAATATTTATTTTTTAATATCATATAATCGGATATTGAACATTAAGCATGTCTATTATGTTACAAATAGCTGCATATTCCCTATCAAATGTAGGTGTTGAACTGACCCCTTTGTAATAACCCTTACAAGCAGATAGCAATCATTAAATGCAACGTAGGAATTCTTTGTATCGACAGAGGCACACTGAACAAACCTTTTTCCCTGAGACCTGTTTCTGTGGAGCCCACGTGCCAGGGTCCTGTTAGGGCTGGTGCTGGTGGAACGCTAAAGGCAGCATGGACTCTCTGACTTCCCTGCATGGCAGTACGGGGCGAGAGTGTGGGGAGTGGTACGGTCCTGGGCCCAAAGCCGGTGCTGGCGTGCGCCACGTCATGGCCTTGCATGGACAGCACAGAGAGGATTCGCCCCAGCAGAGCCCGCCACACCCAATCCGCCATGCCTGTCCCAACAGCCCCCAGGGAGACACACACTCATGGACACAGGCTTGGTCCACTTATGGAGGAGATCAGACACACAAACTGCCCTACTCTGTTGAGGGGATTTTAGGGATTACACAGAGTTTTATCCTGTATGCTATCCACTACAGGCAGCCATGAGCTGCAGCTAAAACAGAGGTGGAAAAGAAGCCAAGTCTGTAACAGTTTAGTTAGTAGGCTACAGCACAGTTGATAAAATGGTGGTTAATGAGTGATTTCAACTACGGAATGCGTCCCGAGGGAGCCACGGTGACAGTACACCTCACATAGGCGCACACAGACCAGCTTCCCCGAGAACAACAAAGACCTAATAATCTTCACCTGCTACCAAAGACACTTTTTAAAGTGGCAATACTTAAAGTACTATTAGGGTAGCCATTTTAAGAATTTCCTATAATAGCTAGCAATGTAGCTAAATGTGAGCTCTTTAGTCTGTTTTTAAGTGATCAGTTTTGTCTCATGTAATATAAAATATTTTAAGGTTTACCTGACCTGATGTTAGGCCAGCAATATACTGGTCAAATGTCCAAGACACACACAGTCCCGGTCTTGACCTTCCTCACCTCTGCCATGCAATATCAGTTAGAGCACCATGTCAGTCTGGTGAGTATAAACACACAGGAGGACTCTGCCCTGCTCTTGTTTTCCAGACACAGGTCTATGTGCAAGCTTGAGAAAAAACTTTTGTGATGTAAGGCCAGCCATTATTATTATTTTTTTTAAGAAGAGTCATTATTATTTAAGTATAATCTGTATTCCACAAGGCAAGCTATAAAAATCCAAGAAAGCTGTGTTGCTATCTTTGCCTAATATTTGCAAAGTGTTACTGTGTCTGTTTCAGAGTTTACAAGGCTGCTAAAATGAAGGGCGATAAGATCAAGGGGATAAAGTTTTGCTCAAAGGCGTGAACATGTGAAGTGGAGTAAGTTGACACTTTGTTATAACGACAGAACTCCATTTTCTCACTGGGTACTGAAAGCAATGAAATGCAAAATATTCTCTGAGACGTACAAAAAGCAGAGCATGCAGCAGAGCACCAAAGCAAGGCACATCGCTAACACGCTGTATGCGGTGGGAGCGTACTGGCAGTTGGTCCCTGCTCAGGGTTAAGGGCTCTCCTGCAGCCTGTGTTGTGTTGTGCGGTGGGGGCAGGGCAGCTGCAGGAGCCTGAGATGCTAACAGTCATGAGGACGCAGACGCTAACAAAAGGACCCTTTATGTAGTGTGCATACAGATAGAGCAGGCTCCTTTGTGCACCCTTTCACACGTCTCCAGCGGGCTGCACAGGTCCTCAGACGCCTCCTTTCACTCATGCCTCCACGACCACTATATAGGACACACACTGCCTTCTTGTGGCCACATTGAATGAAAGCAGACACACACACACACACACACACACACACACACATAGAAAAAGAGACTTACGTACTTCTAAATAAAATAACTAATGCAGGCCAGGAGATCAGAGAAGTACGAGACAGACATTTCTGAAAGACGAAACAGAGAGTTGGATCACTCAAACCATGCAGATCCCAGAGTCCACAGTATGATGGGCTTCATTATCAGGGACCTGAGGGTCTCATGGATGGCAATAAGGAATGTGAATTCAAACAGAGAACTGCAGCCAATTTCTTTTTTTTTTTATCTATCATCTATCATAATCCCTCTGCTTGAACAGTTGGTCTAACGACTTAACTAGAACACGTAATTAAATTAGACAGCAGAAAGAGCAAATCTGTCCAATCCACACCTTAAAGAACTGTTTCCACAACTTTTCTGTCACTGGTGTCCTTTTTAGTAATGTGTCCAGTCTGATCCCTATTCCTGATTTGATATTAGAGTCCGTATTACTCTGGTTGGAGTAAACTTCTCTGTCACCCACCCTTACCTAAAACATATTTAACCCTTAAAGGTGTAGGTTTTTGAACATTCTAAGTTCCGCAACAATTGAAGGTTCTAAAATTCTATGTTGAATTCAATGAACCCAGATATTCTTTAGAACGTTCATTTCTCAACATTCCGGGTTAAAAATGCAAAATATAAAACATACAAATGAGCACTATTCAAAGTTGCAAACACTCTTGACTTGGTCTTTTATCAACAGTCAAGTGAGATTTGGATATGAAAAAGGCCAAAAAGGGGAATTCACTAAGTTTTAGAACAACTACATATAGAGCAAATGTTGAAGGATGCTGATTGAAAAGCAAAGAAATATCTTGGGGCTTTGAGGTTTTTCTCAAGCCTCCGTCTCTGCTGACCTATAAACCTTTGTGACTGGAGCAGATGCAAATGTTGCTGACTTGCTCCCCCCAAAATACTAAGGGGCTATTCAAACCAGCTCTTGGCCACAATGCAGCCGTGGTTGGCCCACAGAGCAGCCCAGTCTGAGACCGAGAGGCTGCCATGAGCGCTCACATGGCCCTCTCCCTGCGTCAAGCTGGGAAAGGCCGGCCTGCCTGCGCTCATTAATTCTCCTCCTGTGACAGTTTAAAATGCCCGATTGCTACAAGTGCTATAAGTATAAGTATAAGTATAAGTATATATACTTTTTTGATCCTGTGAGGGAAATTTGGTGATAATATCCATCTTTCTGAAATAATACAAATAGCAATGTTCTACGTGTACTATTCAGCATACAGTACAGTCTACTTTGCTATGCTGCCTTCTATAATTGTATGTCACACGCCCCACAATTTTCGATCTTCATAAATCACATTGTTAGGCATGTCCCTATAATAATATAATGCCAAATAATACAGACATAATTTTCTGACAAAAAAGGCTCCTCAACCTGACAACATGGGTTATATAAAGTTTATGCAGGTCTTCGTATCATAAACAAATGTATATTTTGTGAATGAGATTAATGTGATGTGCAGTAGTTTTTGAGCTGTTTTCAACAGAACTGTTTATATGTCTAACCCTAAAACATGAGATTCAACATTCAAAGGTAGAATCCTCCATCCTGGCCAAATATTTTTCTGATAATTAAGGTCACTACCTCCACTCCCCTCCATGCTCCTGAAGTAACATTGATGTTTGGCTGGACTCATGCATGGGTCAATGTGGGACACTTTAGTTTCCTATTTCTTTTTTTGAGCTCTCTGGACAGATGGCTACAGGAATGTAAGTAGAATTTAGCTGAAAATGATGAAAAGTGAAATGGATGATCATCAAGGACCCCACCTTTAATTAGTCAATGAGTGTTGTCTGGCAGTGGAAAAATGAAATGGAATAAATTAGCCAGCACTCTCCAACTAAAATATAAAGTTCTGAAAGCCCAAAAACATCTCATGTTCCACACGTGAGTTAATCCAATTTGCTCATAGTTTAGTATTTCGTTCCTGTCTGTTAGCAGGCCTTTGCCAGCGACGCCAGACCTTCTATTCTCTCTGCTCTGAGAATCAGTAGATTAAATACTGAAAGGGGACTGTACTGGCTCAGCAACATCTGGAGGGCACCTGCAGAGGTCAGGTGACCTGAGACGGCCTACAGAATGACTGACATTGACTGAATAATGAGAGTCAGTGGGCCAATAGATATTCTAGGAAATATTCTAGGAAATCGTGACGTGATTCGTCGTGATTTTGATTTAAAGCTAGCAGGGAACAAGGCCCTGATCTGAAATGGGTTCTACTAAAACGTAGACCACACGATAATGATTAGTGTAACACAAGCAGGTTTGTTAAGTACGGTATCTCAGACGCATGTGATTTTGGCAGGCTATGGTTTAGATAATAATTTGGGGCAGCCGTGGCCTACTGGTTAGCGCTTTGGACTTGTAACCGGAGGGTTGCCGGTTCGAACCCCGACCAGTAGGCACGGCTGAAGTGCCCTTGAGCAAGGCACCCAACCCCTCACTGCTCCCCGAGCGCCGCCGTTGAAGCAGGCAGCTCACTGCGCCGGGATTAGTGTGTGCTTCACCTCACTGTGTGTTCACTGTTTAACTAATTCACGGATTGGGATAAATGCAGAGACCAAATTTCCCTCACGGGATCAAAAGAGTATACATACCTATACTTACTTATAATGTAATGCAGAAGTGAAACATGGTGACAGAGTGGACAGTGATGGATAAACAAAGCTAAAGATGAGTGAATAGCTTCACGAAAATACAATCCTCTCTCCTCATCCTCATCTCTTGATGAATGTGCCATGTCTGACACCAAGTTACTTAGCCATCATCATCAAAACCTTGTAGGCTATTAATCCTTGTATCTGTAGACATCACCTACAGCACACAACAGTTGACAAATACACTGGGCTACAAATAAAGGCAAGGCTAAAAACAGTCTAAACAATAAATAAAAATCAGAAACAGTTTATGCCTGAAAAGAGTTGTCAAGTCACAAATGAACTTAAATTATATTTCATAGTATGATGGTTAATATAGACAATAACAACTATCCTTGGGCTTCTGACAATGGAAGATAAATTACTTTTTGATTAGTGTGGTTGGGAATGTCAACATGCTGCAACAACCCTCTCCTGACAAATGGGATACTGCGTCTGACTCATCTGTGTCTGACTTTAACTGCTGACTCATTGCTGCTACGGCTCTGTGTCTGTGGGATGGAAGTAAAAGGAGTGCTTTCCCAAACTAAAAGGCCAGGTGTCTTAGTTATCTACAACAACAGTTTTAGAGCACATTTCAACATATTTCCTCAACATTTACTGCCTTTTATGCCAGAGCAGTATGTTTTTATGTGCACATGTATATCTACAGCAATACATGCATATTTCAAAACATCACTTCAACAGAACGTGTAAGACCAAGCTTCCGACCGTATTCTAAATGGAATACAACTACACCCTTTGCTTATTGTCATTCATACTAGATAAGAACAGAGATGACGCACACTTACATTAAATACAGATTGGATTAGTTGCATGACAGGAGGCTCCTGTTCCCAGATGTCATGTTTGTCATGCCCAAGTCAGTTTCCTTGAAATATTTAGATTGACAAGGTAAGGTGAGGCAAGGAATACCTTGTTTAAAACTGCTGTGTCACATTAGGCACTGCTCTCAATGAACCAATCCACTCTCACCTGCATTGTGGCAGCCACACCCCCTCCAGTCTGTCCCTACAAATCACATGGCATCCTCAGAACTGTGAAAAACAGTCATACAGTTGTCTCAATACCCTTGTGTGAATCTCCTTTGCATACAAATCATACCACCATTAAAATAAAAGCTTGTTTTCAACTGACAATGTATCATGAGATGAATCTACATCCATTTAAAACATTAAATCTGTTCTTTCTAGAAATGAGACTTATGTGTGTCATAATCTGAAACCATATATATTCTTCTTTTTAATGTGGCTAGCACCAGGGTCCTGTTTCTTTTGAGCTCAAAACTCAGCCGGAAGAAACTGCCGAAAGTCCTGCAGAGAGCTGTTTAATTTGCTTGAAGTATTCATGAACTCGCTTTTGACTTGGGCCCTTGCTTCTACTTCACTGTATCCTAAAAAATAGATGTTTTCTTGGCAGTATAAAATCTGCAAGTTCAGCCAAAATAGACAATAAAGCAGTATAGGGAGCACAAACTCATGCCAGACTGCAGAGGGGCGATTCAGTGCTGGAGCCCATTTTTTTCCCCTTAAAATGATCCACAGTGGAAAGAAAAGGCTTTTCCCTGTCCTCAGATGAACTTGAACATGAGCTTCCTGTTAGAGCTGCAGAGGAAACACCCAGCACAGCGAACTTACACTAACAGAGACCGGCCTTCACTGCCCAATTCTTCACTGACTGCAAAATTAGGTCAGGCACTTAAGAGCCTGCACAAAGACACACACACATGCACACGCGCATATGCACACACACACACGCACACACACACACACACACACACACACACACACACACACACAAAAACACATGCACCCACACACACGCACACACAAACATATACACATGCACCCACACACACGCACACACACGCACATACACACAAACATATACACATGCATACATATTTGTCATAGCCTTGTACATATCTCATATCTTGTACCTTGCACTAGGCTAATCATGTCGTCATATTGTGTGTAAACTGCCAGTGCTGAACAAAATGTGAGTGCCATTCTGATTCCAATCTGAATATTTATGGTATTCTCTAATGCTGTCCTCACCGCATGAGCACGCAACAATTCTGCACACAAACACTGCATGCCACAGAGAACTGCAGTCTGTCAGAACAGAGTAAGGGCTGCTTTCAAAACTCACACTTCCAGTTTTGGTCCTGCCACTAACCTGGGATAACCTGTGTTGCCACCGAATGACACACTTTAAGAAATTAATCTTAAAAAGCAAATATGACACGTCATACGACAATTCAATTTTTACACTTGACCTTACCCATGCCATTGTCAGAAATTGTGCTAATCATTCAGACAGACATTAGCTCTGTAAAATCCTAGTCTCCCAGGCCTACAATGAGTATTTGAGGCATTTGAAATATTTTGTTGATGACATGAATTCAGTACTGCAGGATGTGTTGAAATGAACACTTGTCATTTAATATTTGAGAAACCTGAGGTGTGTGGTGGGGTAGGTGGCTAGAATGAGTTGAATTGGATGTTCAGCGCCTGGAATTTAGCTCCGGAGGAAGAAAAAAAAAAAGGAACAAGGTAGAGAGAGAAAGTAAGAGAGTGAGAAAGTGAAAAAAGACGGCGATCCTACAGGCCAATTTTCTGTCATCCGTCACTGCAGTGGAGTTTGGGGAGACATTCCTGTGGGATTGACAGTTTGGCATGGTCAGGGCCCAAGCCAGTCATGGAAAGACACTTCTAGTGCACACACAGCACAAACGCGGCCAGATGTGCTGGACGCTAATGGGCCCACTGATACTCACTGTCTGCCTGCCCAAGAATAATGCCACAGTTTACTCTCCCCTGTGCTACCTGGCAGCTGGCGCATTGTAAATGACTAAAGATGTGAACTGAAAGCTTGCTTTGGCAAAGGCCACTGGATTTTGAGTGACATCCCAAGAAAAAGTGGATGACATCTGACTGACCTTTAATAAGTTCCTTTGCTTAATGTAATCCTTTCAAAATTGAAACCGAGGTAAGAAAATGCATTTCAAATCCAGCAACGCCACATCTTACATCCAGTGATAATAATATTCTAATAGTGTTTGAAAGTGAATAACGATAAGATAAATATGTAAATGATAACATTGTGAATTATGACAAAAGTGTATCATAACACCAACATGTTTTGTGTAAAGTCCGGTACTTTACTCTGAAAATCTGGCATATGCGTCACATGGCGTCGAAAGCCAAAAACCATGACTTGACATGAAAAAATACAAAAAGGGTTACATCCTTACAGTAACTAACTAAATTATATTTCCAAAATGTATAATATCCATGATGAGACAAACATGATATCAGGAGAGTGTAACTCAAACACAAAACATGTCTTAAAAAAGTATTCAAAGGCAACTCCTCTTTGAAAAAAAAAAGCCCACTCTGCTTACACAAAGAAAGGCTTGTAAATAGCGTATTTAATGATTTGGAAATGTGTTCTAAATCATGTCTATTGCAAATTAACAGTGCAGGAATACCTTCTTCTGTCCTGAACAAATGAATCAATAATCTTTCACATCACCTCAAAAAACTAATCCATGGTATTTGAACAAGGCTTAAGAGTGCATTTTGTATAACTATCAACTTAGAACAGATATGTTTTTCCTATTAAACTTGAAATGTTTAAAGTTTTTGAATGACAAATCTCACAACTGCAAACAGCAATAGTAAAGCTCTCAACCAGCCTACCAAAAACACACTGCATTTCTCCAAAGTATAAATAAACATTTGCTTTTACCTGAACCTTCTATAAAGCCTATTCAAATATATATTCTGAAACATACCTTTGTCTTTATTTTGTGTTCCATTGTTTGTGCTGTTATTCAATCAAGTTTTCTCCTCTTGGAAATCTGTGTCTATGGATATAAAATATAAATGCACACACAAACACACACACACACACACACAGAGAGAGAGAGAGAGAGAGAGAGAAACACACACAAATGTTTTAAAATAGACTCCTTTCACTGGCTTTAAGAAAATAGAATTGAGATGACTAAGTTTACTGCAGAGCTACCACAAACACCTGAAAGTCAATAGACAACACTGCAGCTACCTACAGCCTAAATATATCACAATAATAAGAGTTAACTATTACATTTATGTGAAAGCAGATCTTACTATGTAATTTGCACTATTGCCTTCGTTAGATGGCATGACATGATGCACTACAATCCCCATTTGACAAGATGTAGCCAAGTAGTACACCAACACAGTGCAGAATCCCTATTTACTATAAACCAATAGGCCTATCGATAATAACGCAATCGCTGATGGTGGATCGCAATTAAACTTGCACGATGAATTGTCATTTACCTTTATATTCACAGATGTAGGCTAGCATAGGTTATGCAATCAACATTTAGTGCGCTCTAATCAACCGCAACAAAGTAGCCTAGCCGACTGAAATTGAAAATGAATGCATATAGCTATTCCAGCTTGATTTCTTCGTATTCTATGGCCTACAAAACATTTGACATATTTTTTCTGATATATGATATCCTACCAAATAACCGAAGACAAATAGACAATAAACTACAATGTCAGACAATCACAAGTCGTGCCTGGCCGTTAGTTCTTTGTGTAACGAAACATTATGCACACGGAAAACTATGTCTGTACCGTGTAAACAATGAAATTATTCCGCTGCGACTCTTAACTGTAAACTGACAATAACCCAGCCAAGACTACCCCTGCTCAAATGTAGGCTACAGTTATGATTCCCATTTCTAACATCTTCGCTGTATTAGGCTACACAGCCCATTGCTTCCAACTCTCTTAGGCGCAGAGAAATGTTTTTAAAAATCGTACCGATTACGAGTTCCTTAAACATCACTGTTAAGGTGATGTTCAAGTTCAAGATGATGAAGTCCGATTTTTGGCAAAAATGGAGTTGTCATTCTTGACGATCAATTCCTGTAGTCTCGCTTGCAGATGGTACACAGCGAAACATAAAGTAAGAGAAGGAGGCTATTTGTTGCGTCTTTTCCTTCTAAGTTTAAGGGACAGCCTATCCACAATCTTGTGCAGCCAAAGAAGTTAGGCTCTTGGCTGGCACTCCATTTAAACTGTGGCTGTGTCGAGAGATCGTTTTACTGTAAATCAACAATGGCTTTTGATTCTTCGTCACATCGGCCTGACATAGCACCCGACTGCACTGACTGCGTTCTGCCGTTTCTGAACTAGGCTGGCTACGAAAGTTCATCTAGGGTGAACAGTGATTCACAGCGAGACCGTTACACAAGAGCCTGTCTGCAGGCGGCGGTATCTAGTGTCACTTTGAAAACCGGGTAGCAAATTACAACGGAATATTTAGAGTTGATAAGGGGCAGTGTGCACAACATTGAAAAGTAAATTAGACGGCATTTGCAGGCCAAGATCACCGGTAGACTTGCTTAGATTCAACAAAAAACCGAGAACGCGTTTAACGAAGACGGTCTATAATGAGTTAACAAAACAATATCTTGGCTGCAACAGAATGAAACCCCGAACTCTTTGATGCAAAAAGAAGATTTTTTTACCTACCAAAGATAGGCCTATCTCATGTAAAAGCCTGGCATAAGAGGATGATCGGAAAGCTAGCTGTTTCTCTAACAGGACAATATAGGTTGTCCAGACTGGCCATGCTGGCACGGAACCCCCATACATTTACGCACAATAGGCCTAGGCCTAATCTCAAGCGAATAGCCAACTGATATGTATCCTTGGCCTACAAAGCAGGCTAGACTGTGGCCGCCTATACCGCACACAAACTCACTTACATGTTCCCCTCAGCTGATCGCTTAATTATTGCCATCATCCTGCGTGAGTACATTCTGAAACTTGCCCTCAATCACTGTTAATTGTATAACCTACTATCTTCTGTAATAGCAGGCTATGGTTAGGCTACTTATGGTCAGGCCACAGTCGTGGTGCTTAAAAACAAATTGTGCAATCTTATCAAGTTTGTCTAATCCATTAGCCAGCCTATTGGAAGGTCAGCTAGGCTTAAAATATGCATTAAATAGATGCATGCATTCTATATTATAAACTAAATCAATTAGGCTATGTGGAACTACCGCGGATGGAAAAAAGGAAAAAAACTAGCCTATACCACATATATGGGGATAGAAAAAAGCTTAGGTCATGAGGCAGTCAGCTTATAAAGGCCTAAACATGTTGCATGGTACCAAACAAAAAAAATATCATTCTTCTTTTATTATAGGCTTTAACTTGTTAATTATTTGTATGGTTAAAAATGTAATTTGCATTTTACCACATGAGTTAAGCCACATCAACTTGTTAAAGCTAACTTGTTGAAAGAAATATAGGCATTTCATTATATTGAATTATCGATTTAAACTTATTATATTTATAAGTGAAATACAGTTTGTTCTTTTTGCTAACTACTCTTCCCAAACAAGATGACCTACACAACAAATTGCCCACTTGGCATGCTCTATAATGTGGAGCCAGACCCGGCTGAGAGGAATGCACTCAGTGACCCTGCCTCTACTTTCACACAGACACAAGTAATGAGATTAAAGAGCTGGAGTGTCACCTGTTTGTGTGTGTGTGTGTGTGTGTGTGTGTGTGTGTGTGTGTGTGTCTGTGTTTGTGTGTGTGTGTGTGTGTGTGTGTGTGTGTGTGTCTGTGCGTGCGTGCGTGCGTGCGTGTGTGTGTGTGTGTACATTTATGGTTTGTGGCCATATGTGTGAGAGAGAAACGGAGAGAGACTCCAGGAAACTCTTCTCCCTGTCATGGAGTACACCCAAGAAAATTATTGATTTTAAATATTTTACATTTATTCATTTAAATTACATCATTATCACACATACATGCAAACATTATCAATACCAAAACACATTTCTACATTGTTATCAGCAAGTTCAAAATAAGCACTGACCCCGAAGAAATACATAAATAACACCATACATGCACTACTAGTTCAGGTGAAGCTTGGCTTAATGAAAAGTCAGTTCAAGCCCAGTTCAAGTGAAACTGGTATTAATGTCTAATGTGTCTTATGTAATAATTGGTAGGCAAAGACAGGAGGTAATGAAGAAACTATTACTGATAAAGAAAATGTGAAAGCTGCAAAAATATCCCAAAGAATACAAAGGCTAAATATGACAAGACAAGGTTTACAAAAACGGACCTGGTAATGTCTTGAAAGGGACAAACACGATTACAACTTTGTCAGTGACAGCCTTGAAGGGATACTTCAGCACAACGGATAGCTCCTTTAGTAAGTGATCAAAGCTGGTCAATGAATTGGTCACACATTACTTATAGCTAACCACAGCAATCCTGCAAACCAAAATACGTAATAATATGTCAACATAATCTAGTCTTTAACATGACTTATTACATGACTTCTTCATAATCTAGTCTTTAACATGACTTATTACATGATTTCTAACATTACTTTACACATCTAGTCACATTTACAAGTTAATAGCAAAGGAATATCTGACAACATTCTATTGAACATTCTATCATTCATAGCAAGATCTGTCAGTTTACAGGTCTTAAACTGCCCCAAGGAAGAAATGGCAGAAATGTCTACCAGTAAAACTGAACCATTTATCAAAACATACTGACTATATAATGCCATTAACTCACTGGTTTTAATTATATAACAAAAACCTGTTGCAGCACTCAGTACAGTAGCCTATAAATATTCTGCATTGCTATGCATTATAAGAAACAAGAAACACACAATTAAACAAGCTAAGTAACAATAAATATAGCCAACCTTTAATCAAAAAGGTAATGATGATTTACACACCCATATTAAATGTCATTCTCAAAAAAAAGAGTTTTATCCAGTATTAATGCCGGTCTCAGTGATGAGGGAGGGGCCAGAGAGAGAAGGCTTCCATTTCACACTAGGCTGTGCTAATTTGCAATCAGACACTCACTTTGAGTTCTCTTTCTTGTGCCCCCAGACAGTCTAAATGGCAGCTGAAACAAAGCTCCCATTCTCTCAGTATGAGCCCTCTTTTAGTTTTATTTCAGGCCACTGCTCTCAGACAGAAGGGATTCTGGGAAGTCTAGGAGATGGTGAGGAGGCGGGACCCTGACAAAGTGAGTCTCCCACCCCCTGCTACATGGAATATGCTGCAGTGCCACACCCAGAAGGGTTTGCCTGTCCCACAAACTTTTAAAAGTAAAAGTGCTTGAGAACTTGCGACATTCAAAATTTGATGTGTTGGTCTCAAAATAACAAAACCAAACATTCAGACGTTCAAGACATTCTCATGCGTCATCCATCCAAAACCACATTGCAAATATTGAAAGGGGCTTAATAATTAAATATTTAAATGCTAAAAACTAAGCAAGGTGAAAATATCACATCAGGGTCAAGTTCAAGTCCCTGCAAGGTTGTACACTGGATGTAGATATGTGGTGTGGCTATTATGTTGACAATAACAGCTGGGAGAGTCACAATAGCTGACCAGAGTATGCTGCCGCTGTCTACAAGTGAATGATTACCCTGGTGACAGGCCATGTCCTCATGTAAAGGTCACAGCCACCTCACCAGTCCTCCCACTCCAACCACTACAGAGCTGTGGATTTGACATACTGTACAGGTGGGCCACTAGCTCACTTCAAATAACACAGGGCAATGAGTTCACACGATTTCTGATTTTAAACTATGACTGAATCTTTTGACAAAAACTCCAACCAAAAAAAATCAATAGAAATGGCACCGGACTTTGACTAAGTTTTTGACATTGATTGGAATCGCAATCTTCACTGGTTCTTATAAAACAAGGTGTTTAGAAAGGGGACGGCGCGGTTTATCTTAAAGGCATAATCAGCGGTGGTGCCCTGGACCAGGGCATTTATGGCGTGACTGAGAGCACTTTGCCCTTGCGGTGACCCCTTGGAGAGCCGGTCCCTGGCAGCGAACAGCACAATTACTGTATGTGCTGCCGGCCCTCTCAAGCCCTGCATGATCACAAACAGCCATTGTCACAGCATACCCAAGAACAATTGACTTCTTATACCACTGATAGTCAGGGGACCGAGGCAAAAGTTTAACATTGCAACCTCACAATCAAATCATGACCTCTTCAGCCTGTTCGGCTATTGTGTAAGGAAAAAAGGGCCTTCTTGTGCAACATCACACCAGTGGTACTTGGTAAACCCAGACCAAAAATCTCTCCAACTACAGCTAGCACACTTGCTGAATATTTGTTTTCAGAAATTCAGAAAGCTGTGATACCAATGAAAGGACAATCCAGAAAAAAAAATCTGAAGTTAGTCGTTTAATTTGCAGGTGGTTTGTGATTTAAGCCATCATCAGTCAAAGTATAAAAGGCAAAAACATACCAATTTCACAGATACAAATTGAAGTGTCAGGTGACTGCAGACCCTCATCCCTATCATGCGATATTAACCAAAGTGACACCAAAGTGACACCAAAGCAGTCTTGTGAGATAGCATCAGACATAGAAGGCTAATGCTGCTGCAAAACTGAGCAGGTTTATCCAGGATTATTTTTTACCATAGACTCACAAAACTAGCTTCCAGATGAGGAATAAAATACTAGAAAATAAATTAGATTGTAAAAAAAGAAATGAATTCATGTAAATCCAGCACAAATCAACCCAAATTCAGCACTCTGAAAACAAAAAAGTGCAGTAAATTTGTATGGATGTGAGCCATGGGACTGTGGCAGAAGCCTGGGCCAGCGGGAGCTCCCCAGTCCTCGGTCTCCTTCTAGGATAAAGTGAAGTCTCCTGCCATTCCATGCCCTCCTCCCCCACTACATGACATCATTGAACATCTGTTGTCCCCACAGGGCATCCGTCACATGGGCCACATAATGACAATCTCCCCTCTCCCTTCATCCCTCCCTCTCTCTTATCTCTGCCTCCTCCTCCAGCTCCTGCACTCCAAGTGTGCTCATATTACTAGTCTAGCCACTTTACTCTAGCTGTGCCCTGCCGCTAGAAAGGGGTACCGGTATTATCAAATTGCCTTACTGGATCAACATGCATGACATTCACTGAGCACAAAGAAGAGCATACAACAATAAAGAATGCAACAACCTCGTTTCAGCTCTGATACATTGGACAGAAAGCAAACCTACATCAATTATTATGTAGATTATGATTATACAGTATTGGATCTAATATGGAAAGGTAATGTTTAAATGAGCATGGCTAACAGTGGTAAGTTCTTCTTCAACACTGACTGACAGATATAATAATCTCTCTCTCAGAGCACCAGGCACACTTTTATTTTATATTTAAATTAAAGCATTTTCTGGTTGCAGACTGGTTTGTAAATAGTCCAAGCAATCTCCGCAACCTTATGTAACATTAACAGTATTCATTTATTTTTAGTCTTGTCAAGGAGGTGGAAAGATGACTGTTTATCAATCAATAAGGTGGGAAACAAGATGGTGGCGTCCAGAACAGGCGACGTGATCTTAGTTTTAGAGCGGTGGGGCAGTAGAGAGCCCTTGGAATAGTAATAATATGATATGCAGAGTCCCCCTGTGGTGCTTTTGAGGACTGCTCCATCTAACAGTGCTAATGGAAGCTGTAAAAGGATCTTACATTTAAATCCCTTCTGCACAATGTTTGGCAGGTATAATACATGTGGAAGTGCTGTGAATGTCTATTCAAATATACGTTTGATTCAGTAAAGGTATCCTAAGAATCTTCATTGCAATGTCCATTGCAATGACACGTTTTACACTGTCTCCCTCCACCTAAGATTTATTTGCACAGGACAGTCTTAACTGGTAGACCTCATGGTATGGTTGCTCCTCAAATACTACAATGAGGAGAATTAATTGCATATTTATCTTATTCATGACCATCATTACATCAGTGATATAGAAAATCTCAATATGTAGTCTAATTACAACCTTTGGAGAATATGCGTTGCATGTTAATGTGAGACAGGGCTGAAAACAGAAAAAGGTCACATTAATCACTGCATGTCATATACACATTGTAATGGCTTCTAATCCTACGAGGAAACAATGATCTCTGTTATGGATAAGAGTCCTCATAAACCGAGTTTGTAGAAATAATCAAGACTGACATTTTTGACTCTTTTCTGTCTGAGAAATAAATGTAAATATTAAAGACATTGCTGCAACTAAGTATCTCCCCTAATGTTTTGATTAGTTTAGACATTTGTTTACACATTTCCTAAGGCAAACTATATTTTTCAAAAGCAGATTCATAGTTTATATGGCCTGGCATGAATGCCACAGACATAAATTACAGTGTTCTTTTTTTCTGTATCATTGCTTAAAAGGTTTCAAGATTTTGAGAAACACAGACTCAAAGCAACTATGTAAATACAAGCACACTCACTGACACAACTTAGAAAACCCATAATCACTGAAACCAAAATTGAGTACACTTGTGATTTCCAATTGCTCATTGCATAAACATGGTTATAAAATTACCCCTGAGCATACCGGTAAGAACCTCTGGACCTATGGGAAAAATCTGATTGGAGGACAAAAGTAATCAATGGCATGCTCCTCCTTGGAGCCAAGGGCTAATGGATGGAAGGAAAGGTCTACATACTTTCTTTGCATTCAGTCCCTAGTGTGAGTCCACTATTTTAAATATAGAGTGTTAGTTTTTATTTGAGCCAAATACCCATACTGTCCAACTTGAAAGTAACACTTCCTGTAAGATGAGACAAGATTAATCATTTGACATTTAAGTGATATTACACAGGGGTGTTCTGTTATACATTTATAAACTGCTAGTTACATCTGACAGCAGTAAAGTTATATTGAGTCTGTGTTGCCAGTATGACTAAGACCAGCTGAGATATTTCCATTCCAAATTTAGACAAAAATCTAGATACAATTTGGTATACCCTAGGTCCCCTGAAATAATAATAAAAAGCACTTGGGAGGACGGGTCCATCAGGAACATCTTTCAGATATCCTACAAGTAAGAAGTGTTCAAACATTTGTGACCAGAGCTTTTTCATCAGAATATTGAACAATGTGGCTTTACATCTGCAGAATGTATAGAATTTGTTTTACTCTTATAATGTTACTGTTACTACACTGGACATCCATACATGTTCATACATTGTTCATACTGCATATCAATATTCTGCTCTTATAAGGTTACTGCTAATACACTGCACATATTTATATTTAATTTATATTACTGTAAACCACACCCCTTTCTTAACTGTATACTGTCTACACTGCACTATACTGTTTATACAGCACCACTTACTGTGTCTATTACGCTGCACTTTTCTGCTTTTTGCACTTCTGGTTAGATGCAAACCGCATTTCGTTGTCTCTGTACTTGTACTCTGCACAATCTAATCTAAAAAAAATAATGTGAGATAATGCTTTGGTTAAACCATAATATTAACCAAATATGTTTCTACCCCATATTTGTTCTATTAATATCCTGAAATATTAATTATCTGGGCCTTCCTTTTCTGTGTCTTTTTCAGCTAGGGATATTGCAGTAGGCCTACCATCCTTTGAGTTTTTATGGTAACCTACTGACCTGTGCAGGTGGTCCTGAACACTCTGAGGTGGCAAAGTGGTTTACAGGGTCATTTTTTGGATCCTTGTGCATGCTGAATTATTCTCTTTTTTTTCTGTTATTGGTCCTTCAACAACTTTAGAAAGGAGAGGTACATCTTGTAAAGAAATATGGTTTACAAAGGTTTTGCAAAGTTAACTGTGATTTAAGTCAAATACATTGCATTTAATGGGCCCCATCTTACACCATGCGGAAAGTGCAACACAAAGCTTATTCTTATCTTACACTCAACAAAGGGATGACATTTTCACCATGCACTCCACTCTTATTTAACCTTGCGCCCAGCTGTGCGGTAATTAACCACATAAGGTGTGGTCTGGTGCATGATCCAAAAATCGCTACACCCCCTAAAAATCATTATGCCACTGACCAAGAAAAAACACTGCTTAAGATGTAGGTGGGATGTAAGATTTTTATTCAGTCATTCGGACATTATTGGGTAAAGTGTTGCTTTTTTCAGGCTATGTTTTCGATGGTAACCCCTTGTTAGTCAATAGTGAAAGTAATTAACTGTGTAGAACTGTTTTGTCATTGACTATGAGTCCAAAGTTAATTTCACTTTGCCTATGAGTTCAAATAATAGGGAGTGTGATGCATAGGCTATACTCTGGTAGTCACAAACATGTTTTAGTAAAGCAAGGTCTAGTGGAATACCTCTGTTCCATACATGGACCTCTCTCATGCAAACAGATTCCTTCAAATGCTCAGCTGACGGTCAAAATACCTATGCGCTGTTTGAAGTTGCGCTGCTCGCTGTTAATGCGAATGTCACTCTCATTGGTTTAAAAAAAAACACTGCCATGACTGATTAAGAAACAGAAGAACAAACCCTTTTGAACAATGTGGCCGCCATTGAATCACAAAATCACGACATGCCCTTAAGCTTTGCGCCTCTGACCATCCGTTTCTGATCGCCAAGACAGGGCCCAATGATGTTTTGGATTGTCTGATTTCCCTCTCCTGATCGCATTTCCATGAATCGCCAAAGGGGGGAGCCCTTCTACCCTTTACACACTAGTTGAGGTAGAATAAAAAGAAAACTGTCAAAGAGATTCAAACAGCGCTTATGAATTACACAGAAAAGACACAGTGAGAAGAAGATGAAAAGCAATCAGATGCCACAAATGGCATCAGTTCTATAGACTAGATAAAATAATTACACACTTTAACAGGTGAGTCTTAATAGAAATTAACGTTTCTTCATCAACTTTGGAACATGACTTTTAATTTATTCCGCATGGGTTCGCGTCGGTTAAGCATTCGATCTTTCTTCATCCAGTACACAGACATCCCTACATCTTCCCGACCTCGCACTTTGCGGAACTGAACCCGACACCTGTCCCAACTAGCAAAGCGATGAAAGACACAGCGTGCATCGTTTACTTTTAGGATTGCAACGCGTCCATTTCGAGACCACCATTCAGTGTTTGTCATGGTCGACTTGTTCTCACTGTTAACATATATCAATGCCAACTGTTGCATTCATCCAATTAAAGTCTAGCAGGAGTCTTATGTACAGATATGTGTATAAGTGTTTTCCAATACTAAAAGGTTAAAATACAAATGCATCACATACACAACACCTCGTGCAAAAGTGTAGTAGGCTATCCCATGCAAAACTGGAGATATTTTTATTTCGTCATTCTCAATGTGATTAAACGGCGAGCGACTTTTCGTGCTATCTGGATACAGTGCACCACAAAGGTGGGCGGACTGCATACCCCCCCTCTGCCAATGGCAGAACAGAGAGACAAGATGGGCACATCCGTGATATCCTACATCTTTGAATTCACTATGCGTTGGGACCGAGGTCCTCAGTCTAAAACAACCCCTATTACTATGAGATGACGGATCCTGTCTCTGCACCCGCAGCTAGCGCATGGTCCGGGGAGCTTGGAGCTGCATAGCACCAAAGCTCCTCCGACTATCGCAGAAACGGCCACAAAGGAGCAAGGATACTCCGCTTTATTTTACATCCTTAATTCGGGAATTACAGTCGCACTAGCGCTTTTTTATTTTTCAAACAGAAAATACCGTATCCGCTTGTTCAATGTCACCATGCTCATCATCTCATCACGCAATGCTCTGCTGTCAGTCTACTACCCACAGATCTTCCTCATCCTCTCCAGCGGTAGCTACCTGTAGGTTGGCAAAACTTACTTTATACTTCGCTTTTTGACTACGGAGAATCTGAATATTAAGTAACTAGTGAATCTTTTACAGAGTTAACTGCTTTGAGTTTGTCCATTACGCGCAGCAGGTGGGTACGCTGTGCGTAGATGCGGTGAGTTGGCATCTTGGTGACATATCTAAAGCACCTGTAACGCAAAATTTACATGTGGCTATACTGATAGTAGGGCGCATCCAATGTTTAGTAGACTATGCTGTGTACTGTCTGTTACAACCTGAAGCCCTGCCTCTTGGTTTAAGATATTGTTGAGTAAGGTATAATCACTAAACTAGGTATGTAGTTGTTCTTTTAAATGTGGTGGTTGTTTTAACAGTTGTAGGTTGTAGGTATTCTGCAACCATAACATGTAGCCTATGATAACTAGATCTATCAAATAAGTGAAATATTGTTCCCAGAAAGCCAAACCCACTCAGAAGTGTTTTACGCATTACTCCATGTTCTCACGCACTGTTTTCTGTGGTTATGACTCAAAAGACCGCATCTGGAATAGAAGGAGCTCTGTACTGCGTGGCCTGCTAACAGTAGTCAGGACTCATGGCTCTATTTTAATAACCCAATAGCTCCTCATGCAAGTTTAATCGTTGAGATAGTTCACTATTGGTATTCTAATGTATGGAGAACCCTGTGCGTTCTTTCTGGGCAAGGGCATATCTATTATTTATGTCGACACGGAATCTGGAAAGCTGCAGTTAAAGTTGGGGATTTCATTATTCGTTCGTTCTTGGGAGAGCATAGTTTGCATAAGCTACTGCTTAATATTCTGTCTTGGCCACCACAGTGTCTAACAAAGCCTATTGAAAGTGCGATAAACTGCTGCGGGTCGTGATTAATTCGCTTAATGACAGTAGGCCATGACTCTGTGGAAAACTAAAGATACCTGGAATATGGTTTTAGGTTACATCATGAAGGATACAAATGGACATGTCAGTCCTTAAGTAACCTTTTCAGAGCATTACCACGCTGCTGTTATCTCTGGAAATGATCACAACTTTCTCTCATTTTCAGTTTAACACTGATGAGGAATTTTAAAACATTGCAAACAAAGCTGGAAATGATCCAGTGTGAATTGCTGGAATAGTATGTTTGTTTGTATGCTTACATTCTTACTGCATGGCATATTCTGACAATTCATTGCATGTTGTTTATGTCTGTGAACCAGCACACTTTAGTAGGCTAATTTGTTTGGACTGTTTATTTTTCTGCTCACAAATTCCATTCCTTGCCTCCATGTGGGTGCCTTTATGGATCCTATTTACCAGGCAAGACAAATGTGTTCGTGTTATGCTGAAATATATTGCATCACATTCTTTTCCTGTAATAATGTTTCCATGACATTTTTGGTGTTATTCAACATTGCTTTAAACCACAAAATACCAACAAACAGCCCTTGATGATGAACAGACACTCAACCTTAACATAGTAAGGACTGGTCAATTTGTCTTTCTGCTTTTCTGACTAACGCATTTGTAAATGTCTTATCTCCAAAGGGCCCTTTCCTCAGTGGTTGCTCTGGGTGCTAACATCATCTGCAATAAGATCCCTGGCCTAGCCCCCCGTCAGAGAGCTATCTGCCAGAGCCGCCCCGATGCCATCATTGTCATTGGCGAGGGTGCCCAGCTGGGAATCAACGAGTGCCAATACCAATTCCGCTATGGGCGCTGGAACTGCTCTGCCCTTGGAGAGAGGACCGTGTTCGGTCAAGAGCTGAGAGTAGGTCAGTCTGCTGGTCATGTCGGGTACTCAGGGCTTTATTGGTAGCGAGCATTATCTCACGACATTGTCATGTTGCTTTGGGAAAATGGTGTGATGAACCTGTCTTGAGGATAAAATACTCTACAGGAATCTGCATGTTGCATGTGTAAAGAAAGGTGCTAGAGTTTGTGAAATGTATACTGAATCAATGGCAGTGGAAATCATCTGAAGAGGACAGCACAGAGAATCCTGCTTTGAGCCGACTTCCTGCACATTTATTTCTCACAGCCATGTGGTCTTAAAATACAATTTGGTGGTCTTGCAGGCATTGCCTCTCAGTTTGAAACCTTTTGTTGCGGTCAGAGTGGTTTGGAAATGTGTTTTATCCGAAATAACTGTGGTAGCAATCATTTGTTTGAGGTGCAGTCTGGCCAGTGTCTGATGATAATACTTCTTTTGTTAGGAATAATATGACATGCCCGCTCATACAGTTTCATCAGATCCTAAGCTTTATCTCCCATAGACACTGCTCATTCACATGGCAGATTACATGCAGACCACAATCAGACGCTCACAGAATTCTAATGTAGTTGTACAATAATTTCCTCATGTACCCCTTTTCCTATCACTCTACAGTTAGTTTAGACAGCTACCTGACAACATATGAAATTACTGTAAAGCAGAGAAGTTGACTTTGTAGCTTTGATCAAATGCCAGGGAATACGACTCTACACATATTGAGTTAAGTTTAACTACAGTATATGACAACTTGGGCTGACAGCCTGCCATAAAAGTTTGAAAAAGACCAGAGCACAGCAGGCTACTAATCATAATGCTGTAATAACATGAAATGACTTTTGGAACTGTGCAGTGGTCCACATAATGCTAGTCAGTCAATATAACACAGCTAGGACAATGCAATACGCAACTTCATAACCAGCAAGAAAGCGCCATATTTTGTTCAGAATTTGAGGTCAAGGAACCACAAAGCTGACAGTATGTCTCTGTCTCGCATGAAGCTGAGAAGCTGAGGTCTGTCCATTTGGAAGACTGCCATGCAATTACGCCTGCCATCCCGCGACGCCATGCATTAACAGTTGGGCTGTTCAGAAATGTCCAGGCCAACATATTTTGATTGAGGGTAAATAACCCTCACAGAAAACACCGGATATTGGATATTTATTTCTTCACAGTGCAGTAAGTACGAATGTGTTTATTGGAAAGTGAGACAGCCCTATTGGCCATCCTAAACGGAAGAGTTAAACTGCTCTTTAAACTGGTGATTTTATATGATAAGGATGAAGTGAAAGGCAGAATGTTTGGTGTGGTCTTCATCATGTGGAAGACTAATGTGGTCCAAGATATGCGGAGGACATTTGGGACAGATGAACAATGGAGAACACTAAAGACGCAAGCCATAGTGGCCTGTTTGGGTGGGATGTGCCATCTAGCAGTAAAAGTATGAACTGTGTTAAACTTAAAAACAATGACCCTTGTAAAGAAGAAAAGCTTTGTCTTTTATGGTCAGTTGTAATAATGGTTGTCATAATAGCAATGCCTTTGTGGCTGCCTAATAGTTTCTATCATAATACCTATGATTTTGGTTTAAATGGTATGACAACAACGTTGCTTATCAGCCAGTTTCCCTGGTTGGAAAACTGCATTTCAGACAGTCATATACTGTTAACATAAAAACCACAATATAAAAAGAGGCCTTGGTCAGCAAGGCATCACCATTTTGAATGGAATGTTGCTTAGAAAAGTGAAGTCCCCCCAGAAACGAGACAACACAATCCCATTGTAAAAGGATCACTTTGACCATTGCTGAATTGCACATTGTGCCAAACCATAACTGTCATGCATAATATTTTTACTTCCAGCTGCATGGGAAATATTCACTAAATGTCCATCAAGCCAACCAGCAGGTGTCACTTTTTTGTCCTAACTGGTATCCGAGAATGGCGAGTGGTAATATTTGAGAGCTACCAAACATGCGACACCAGGCCATTTTTCAATGACAACCAGCAACCTTTTCTGTGTGACAGAGCCCTAAAATGTATCTCTAAATTCCATACAGCTACATTGCTTAGAGTTCCTCAATACATTCAGTAAATACTGCCATGAACATGAACCAGTGAGCAAGATTCTGTATATGAAGTGGAAAAAAACAATCTCTGTAGCAGTCTCAAATGCTCCCATCCTGTCGTTCCCAGGCAGTAAGGAGGCTGCGTTCACATACGCCATCACTGCCGCGGGAGTGGCTCACGCCGTGACTGCGGCCTGTAGTCAGGGAAACCTCAGCCACTGTGGCTGCGACCGTGAGAAACAGGGCTACCACGACCAAGAGGAGGGCTGGAAGTGGGGTGGCTGCTCGGCCGATGTCAAGTACGGCGTGGAGTTCTCCCGCAGATTTGTGGACGCTCGGGAGATAAAAAAAAATGCACGAAGGCTGATGAATCTTCACAACAATGAGGCAGGGCGGAAGGTAAGTCAGCAGACGCAGAAAACTCTGGGAGAAGCACAACATTTGTGTCTGTTTAAAATTTGGGCCACTAAGCAAGATTGTAATAGTTGAAGCTGAAGGTTTCATCACAGGTTTCATCACAACCCAGGCTGGAAGCCGCCAAATGGAAGGCTGCCATAACCCTGACATTTGTACATCAATTTAGAGAGCACTAAGTTTGGATACAAGACACCACTTCAAGCCTTAATGTCCATCTAAAACAAAAACACAGTTAATTATGAAAAAGTTGGTAAACTTGCATGAGGTGGAAAACACAAATAGGAAATGATGTGGTTCTTCAATGATGGCGATGATGATGATGATTCAAAGAAACCACTGCCAGTGTTGAGCAGCACCATCCATTTGTCAGGATCAATAGGATTTAATCTCTTTGGAAGAGTCACAAATTTCCAGCTAGGAAACAGTTAAATGATCATCTGTCTGTAAAATGTATCTGTAACACATCAAAAAGCAACAGATATCCATATTTAACTCCAATGTAACTGTATCCATGGATGGTTATTTGAATCATTTTTCTCCTCATTGATGTGGCCTTGAGGAAGGTAGAGAAAATTACAGAGTGCTTCTGGCTGTAACTTATTTTTTCCCCTCGGATTTGACATATAGCTGGCACATCTTTGCAAGTCCTCAGATATTCCAAAAGAGCTTTTGTACATTTTGAGGTAACACTAAAATGTTAATGTTAAACACAGTCACATGCTAATACTATAGATGAGGACCAGGTGGCTTGTCCTGAGGCATGAAGAGGCAAATTAAATCTATGATAAGGAAAAATAATAAGGAATTCTGGTAGACTTGTAGACTCAAATGTTGTGACTGATGTCTCCATTCACCACACTCATGTGTCCTCAGGTTCTGGAGGAACGCATGAAGCTGGAGTGCAAATGTCATGGAGTCTCGGGCTCCTGCACCACCAAGACATGCTGGACGACGCTGCCCAAGTTCCGCGAGATTGGTTACGTGCTGAAGGAGCGCTACAGCACAGCGGTGCAAGTGGAGGCGGTCCGGGCCACGCGCCTACGCCAGCCCTCCTTCCTGCGCCTCAAACAGGGCCGCGGCTACCAGAAACCCACCGTGGCGGACCTGGTGTACCTTGAGCGCTCGCCCAACTACTGCGAGGAGGACGCGAGCACGGGCAGCACGGGGACGCGGGGGCGCCTGTGCAACCACACCTCCCCTCACACGGACGGCTGTAACCTCATGTGCTGTGGCCGAGGCCACAACACCCACCAGTACACCCGCGTGTGGCAGTGCAACTGCCAATTCCAGTGGTGCTGCTTCGTCAAGTGCAACACTTGCAGTGAGCGAACTGAGGTGTTTACCTGCAAATAAGGAAGAGTGGGTGGAGGACCAATCCATGAGCCACCAAAGCAGCAAAGCAAAGCAAAGAGACAACTTCTTTTATGGCTTCATTTTGCACATGAGATACTCTTCTAGGGGAAAAGACAGCATGGGTTTAGAGAATTGGTTCCTTCAAATAAACTGTCTGTAATCTGAACTACAATTAAGGCCACCAATGGAAATATATGTTGTGAAACATATAACAAAGAAAGACAAGACAGACCAAAATCTCCTGCAATGTGGATGTTACTCCCTGAGAGAAACGATTCCAATTATGGGACAAATCAACAGTGTAGAAGAACCCATTCAAACTGGAATGCCTGTTTGGAGCTGTGGCAATGGTGCATGCCATTTGCAAATGGATGGACTCAAAGAAGGCAGTTAAGAGCTGCTGACTGAGAAATGGCAATATATTGCAGTGGTCAAGTCGCACTGTATCTGTTTGAACACTGAAGATGATTTATGTCATAGCTAGAATCTTTCCCTTCATGCATAGGTTCTGGACATTAGGCACTGAACTGGTTATTTTAGGTTTGACATCTGAAAACTGATTTCACTGCTACTCAGCTGACAATATTAGTCAATACCAAATAATGACAAAATTTTGTTAACAGTCCAACTGTTTTTCAACTGATAACTCACATATACCGCATACAGCCAAACTTACAACTTAGGCCTATGCCATTTAGACCATATCCCAAGATGTTAAGACATCAGAACCAATAGCTTCATGATTTATTTAGGTGATATTTTCAGCAAGTTGGTGCTCTTTGGTCATGACCTGATGGAGCTTACTTTTGTCTCTGTGAGGCCACAATGAACTGGATGGACATGCAATGTTAGCATACACAGAACATTCCCACGAGTGCCAGAGACATGGAATTCCACTTCACTGGTCCTGCTTGTAAAAGGTCTTTCCAGGGGAGTTCACTTCTGCCTGAGCTGATGGAATTTGCCTAACCATACAGCTGGGGTCTAACAAGGTTAAAGGTCATCAAGCTATTTTGGGCATCATTTTTATTCAGAATTGTTTATATGAGTTTTATATGAATATAAAACTATGACAAATTTAAAAGTATATTTTTATATGTATAAGATATGGCACTTTTGTCATGCATTATTACTATTTTCCTTATCCTCATTGTTCTACTAATTTCATAGTATGTTACTATTGAATATCTGTCCCATACAAAAAGTATGTAAACATTGTTTTGTATCCCAGATTCTTCTGTTTCAAACTCCTCAAAATGATTTTTCCTGCTTTTTGTAGCCTGGTTGTAATGTTAATTGCATCAGTCCAGTATACTTCTGTCTTCACAAAACCGATTGGCAAAAATGTCAAAGACAGTCAGTAACTACTAAGAGATTTGCTGCTGACTAGGTGAACATTGTTTATGTACTGTACAAAGTACATGATCAGACAATAAAATATTGAAAGGGTTTCAGTTTTTTATTGTGCGAAGCAAAGAGATCCTTCTGACCGTTATTTTGAAAATCATATCGTTTCACACTCCCATCTTCGCAGTTTGGATGCCATGAGTTTTGTAGTAAATAATCACAATAATAATAATAATTATAATAATAATAATAATAATAATAATAATAATGACACTCGAGTCACTCTGTCTGCTGTTATGCAGTAAAAGTTTGAAAAGCCACTGACTCCACCTCAGCCAGCCAGCCAGCACTCGCGCTGGTTTTCCTGTGTGTGAAAAGCATTGCAGGCAGCCAGCAGAGCAGAAGTAAAGATGTGTTTTGTTAGCCGTCTGAAATCCTGGGGACCGGAAGCGCATAAGCTCCCGTCACTATACGCTGGATTGGGGAAAGTAAACCCGATTGTTTCACACAAACATTTTGTCATTAAAAAATATGAGGCAGAGAAAACAGGGGGGCTTGAGGGAGAGGATGGGTCTGTAAAGCAGGGCATTGTAGTGGTGTCAGGACAACTCAGCTTATCCATGGGGCAAGGGGGGTCATTCTGCCAGCTCATACTTCTGGTCCGATTCACTGCGAACGACGGCTCTGTTGTTCCAGTTCGAGGCAAGAGTCAGAAGGCATATGCCATATGACACCCAGTGAAATGAGAACAGACTGATTTATGCCTGCGCAGAGACTTACAGTCCTTGGGTAGGACTCAATTGGAGACAATAAAAGTGGAACCACTAGAGACTGTACTCTGGCTTGACTTTAAGTTAATGCAGATTTAGACACAGAGGCCCCTTTATTTCTTGTATTAAGATACACTCTGATTTTATGTTTGAAGTTTGTTTACTGAAGATAGTTTCACATTATTTATCTGAAAGAGAGATAGTGTTAAGATTGCTCATCTGGGAAATAAACAGCCACAACTGATCATCTCAAAGCAACACTTAACTCAGGAAAGAGCAGTTACTTTGATCCCCATGAACTTTTAAGACCTATGACCACTGTTGGTGCAGGACATAAAATGCAGATGACTAAGTGCACATCGGTGTGTAAGCCTGAGTCTCCACTGCAAATTATCAATTCAGAAAATAATTAACAAAAAACGTAAGCAACTGATGTCAGTTTCCCTCCTGTGAACAGTGTCCTACTGGAATCCCGAACCCCTCAAATGACCCAAGACATTCATGTCTTGTGCCCAGCCAAGGCAACATTGTCCAGAGGTCTTACACTGGATCAATTAGTGGATGAAGGGGGAAGGGAGCACCTGAGCTTCCTGATGTTATGACGGCTCAGGCACGTCAGCTCTGCTCTTCAGGCGGATTAAGGGTCCTTCTTGAGAGGTCGAAGAAGCAGACTGCCATCCCTGTCCTCTACCCGGAAACCCATATCTCTCAGGGCGGAGTCATCTGCCACACCCTGCCTCTTCAGAGTCTGAAGCACTTCCTGGTTCTCCACATTGTTCTCCAGAATGTTCCGAATAGCAAATACAGCCCACTGGCTTATGACTGAAGAACAAATCGTGAAGGAAAACGTCTTGGAAACGAGTATTCATAACATTTTTGGATTGTGCTTAACAATGTATGTATGTATGTATGTAGTATGTTGAAGTGTATTTTTCATGTCTAACATTGCAAAGGTCAATATTTGATCTGACAGCAACTATAACAAAAAAAGTCTATATCTATAGACAATTTCAGAAAAACAATAAATAAAGCATGATTTCATGCTTTAGAAGGGCTTCCTTTTTCAATGTATACAACCCCCTGAACTTCAGCCAGGGCACCAGCGCTGTGAGCACATGACCCACCGGAGTCCACCGGCTGGCTACACGAGACAGAAACATCAGGAAGCTGTGTCAGAGGGATGGGACTGGGAGTCACACGCTCACATTAATGCTTCATCCCTCAGTGAAAAGAGAAGCTTGCCGAGTACCCCTCTCCTCTAACACAAAGCTACAGTGTTCTAAAAAAGAAAAGTGAGTAGAACAGTTGCTGCGTCAGTGCCTAAACTCACTGCACTGACAACAAAGACAACGACAATGATTATCATCATGCACACTGTACTACAGTATATAGGAGAAGAAACGACAGTTGGACATTTTCAGAAGGCAACATCTTGTTAAAATGTTCTTGTGGTAAAATAACGGCCCATTTAATTCAGACCAAAGATCGCCCACACTATACCGCCACAAACCAGCTCGGGCTTACAAGGATACAGGGATTGTTGCTATCAAGGCTGCAGTTGTCAAGAATAAGTGCTACGCCATCTAAATCTCTGACCTGAGAATGAGAGAAGAAAGGGGGGGGGGATAAGGTTAGCACTTCTGTTCAAATTCAATAACAATCACTTTCACAGAAGACAAGAAGAGGAGGAGAGAGAAACAAACAGAGAAAAGGCAAAATGAAGAAAACGAGCAACAGACACCAAAGTTGCACAATTCAAGGGCAGTCAGGAGCAGCCTTTTGTCATCCAAGTCTGAGGGAGTAAAAAAGAATTTCCATAAAAGAAAACACATATGTGGTTACATCCGTCATGATGGGTTGCACTGGTCTCCGTCACATCCCTAATTCTATACATTAAATTATACACAAGCTCTGCCTCTGGACCTGAATCAGGGAGAGAGAGCATTCTAGGCAGAGGAAAGTGATGAGTAGAGCAGTCAAAAGGCCAAAAGGCAAACCAATAGGCTGGCCTGTCCTTTGCTCAACTCCGCTCTGTGACTGTAGAATGTTCCACACATGATATGCTATACATGCTTAATTGGCCAAGGCAAACACATGGCAGTGACATATACTCATTACATATACTGTGCACTATCAAGGGAGAAGTGTGGATTTGAAAGATAGCAACATACATGTAATAAAAAGCAATGATTTCCATACTTCAACACAGAGGCATAAATATAGGGCCAAATTTCCGAAGGTTGCCTGCATTTTACTTCAGTCAACATGGAAACCTTCATTCTTGTTAAGCATAGGTTGCACATCCTAACAGTGATGAGTACAACCTACAATCATTGACTGTGTTTCCATGCTCACCATAATCACCATATTCTGGTTATGGCAATATTCAGAAGAAGATGTTTCCACGTGTAAGAGGAAAGGAATATTCCAGTTTACATGTTAATCAGCATGTGCTGAATAAAGCAGCGGCGTGCAGCAGAAGTAGTATTGAATCATGACAGACAGACAGACAGACAGACAGACAGACACTTTATTGATCCCCAAGGAGAAATTCAAGCACGGTATCTGTCCATGAATTTCATTCATGACTGCAAAATAGGTGTATGTGCCCAGATTACAGTCGGTATTGTTTTACACTCTAGGCTAATATTAGGCCGCTTTGAGGGGTTTTCACCGATTCTTTATCTGTCAGCAGTGCAAAACAAACAGCAAAATCTGCGTCTTTGAGCATTACTATATTTCCACCCATCAATAAATTCCATCTTGCCATTAAAACAAGCAAAACATAATAAAAACCTAGTGTATTTTGTAACAGCAGAAATAAAACGACCTGATTATTGAAAGTCCAAAGGAGGAGCAAACCTTGTTCTGATTAGCAATGTTTCTGTGACACAGGTTTCCAATCAGCCGCACCAGATGGGCCTTAAAGCTGACAACGGGGTGAGAGGAGGCGCCCTCTGTCCCCATCTGAGAGAAGTTCTGAGCCGAGCTGAACACGTTCCCGCCTTCCCTCCCGAGGAAATGCACCTCTTTCAGAAGCACTGACCAGGTTGTGGGGTTGGGGAGAAATAAAGGACACCATGAAGAAAAGAACAAACAACACATTTGTCAGTCCAACACACATGCGAGTTTAGAGGCAGAGAGGCAGAACGACACTAAAGATTCATTAATCTCGGGCCAAGCATGCAGGCCTCAAGTGATTTCCTGCTTGAGATGTGGTCTAAGAGCAAGGGTGCTGACAAATGGATCTCTGAACAATGAAGAAAACAAATGAGAAGACTGGGATAGAGGTTTAGGTTTCACAAACCCTGCTTCACTTCACTAATTCACAGCTATTTAGGGGAGAGCCAAGTAGACGGCATTCAAAAGGCAGGTAGAATCTACTGCATACATTATGCTGGTAGGGAACCACCCACTGTGTTCCACTACACATATGCTGAAAAAGAATGTGGGAATTTACCCATCTTCCAGAGTGCCTTAACTCCTAACAAAACAAGAGGTCCTGAATTTCACAGGGACATTTTTTGTGCAATACTACTACATTGGTAATAACACTTATGTATTTACCAATGGTAGTTTCATAACACTTATGTATTTACCAATGGTAGTTTCCAGAAGATCTGGATAATCCTGCAGAGACATGAACATTTTCAGGTCTGAGGTCATCTCACAGAGAATATCCAGGAGTCGGATCACAACAATAGCCTCCTTTAAGAAAAAGAACAACAATTTGTACAGTCCTGCCTGTGAAAATAAACATAAACAAGCCCAGCTGTACAGCTAAGAGGGTTACAGGCTCTCTGTTTGTGTGCAGCTCTACAATCACTGTAAGCAACGGCCTCTTGAAGCTTATTACGTACTAATAAGATTGATCTTGTCTCAGAGTGGTTTTGTTATCCATGTTAAAGGAACACGGCAACATTTTGGGAAATGAGCTTATTCACCATCTCCCCCAGAGTTAGATAAGATGATACATACTGTACCCTTCTCTCTCTGTGCGTGCAGTAACTCAGTCTGACACATCCACCGTTAGCATAGCCAGAGACTTTCTAATGAGGAGACACAGCACTCAAAAAATCCTCCATAGAAATGCATGGGCTTAGTTTGTAACGGCAATATGTCAGTTGTCTACGCATATAACACCCCTTCCGCGGCAAAACTCGACATGTGAATACATTGAGCCAATCATGTGCTGTGTTGTGAATACATTGAGCCAATCATGTGTTGTGATCTCTCCGCTGGAGCAAGATTGGTGTCGTGAAGCCTTGCGCACGTGCATTTCTGCTGAATAGGATGCCGATGAGTGCCCAAAAAACGTTGCAATATGCCCGCCGAGTGGAGGGACTTGCCTAAAAGGACTTTGGTATAGCTTAGCATAGCTCATTGAGGTGGGCAGTTCCAACTAGCCCATTTCCCAAAAGTGACAAAAGACCTCAATCATTGTTGTATTTACATTATGTGACTAGTATAATTATAATGTGTATACATTTTTATACTCATTACAATGTAAAATGTAAATCTAATGTAAAAAGCAACACAGCAATTTCCTAAGCATGGAACTACATTCTTATTTAGGCAAAGCACTGCTATTGCAGCTTTTCAGGTGCTGCGTGCAAACCACTCAGTAGCAGTGCTTTTCCTGAATAAGAACATACTTCCAAGTTTGTATATGCTTAGAAAATGTTGGAGTTTTTTTGTCACTTTTGGGTGCTATAGGCTAGTTCAAACTGCCCACCCCAATGAAACTATGCTAGAGGTGGGCACTTCAGACTGAGGTACTGCACGCACAGAGAGGAGAATGCTATGCATCATCTTATCTAACTCTGGGAGAGACAGGGAATCAGCTACTTTCCCAAAATGTTGGCGTGTTCCTTTAAGTTGTAGGCTGTTAACTTAAGTATTGTACTGGTTTTTAAAAGAAATATAACTTCAACATGACCCATCTAGTAACTGTAAACCATGTATTTCTCTAGTCCTTTTTGTTCAAACACTACTGCAAAAATGTTCCTATACATCCTACTGCCCATTGCCTAGGCTGTAATTAAATAGGTAATAAGCCTATTCACACACTCACTCAACATATCACACTCACTCTCAATTAACCCTTCAGCTCTGACAAGAATTAAAAACAAAACACACACCCCTGATCCCATCAATCCCTGTCATTTCTAAATCCCTTAACAGTGTGCCCAAGAAACTCTCCCACGCCAGTGCAACACATACTGTTAGTTGAGTCACTCACTTTTTGCTATTGAAAAATATACATTGCTGATACACATAATCACCTCATCATCTGAAGAGGAACCAGAGTTGAGCAACAAAACTGCTTTGCAACTGTCCTTGAAGCATGAGGCCAAAAACTCTGCTGTGGATGGAAGGATTCCACACTGCTCAGACTCCTCACCCCCCTCTCCCAGGTGAGCTGAAATCAGCTCCAGCAGGGTCAACCTGGACAAGCGGGAGAACTCACATTTACTGGAGTGCAAACACATTTCACATGGTCCACTATGCTGGACACAAGCTCATCTGTGACAGCTCACCCCTTCCTAAATTACCATTCCTGCGGGCTCATTGTAGAATGCATCTTCGCAATGAGCGCTTGGGACTTGAGGAAGTGCTCCGTAACAATCAGAATCCTGCACAAACATTTAATTAACACTCATTAATCAAACTGAAAACAAACCCACAAAAGCATAAAGATGATACATAAAATGATAGAATGCCATGCTGCTCAGGAGGTAACATACGTCCAGTCTAGCTCTGGTTGTGTCCTGCAGAGCTCCATGACCTTCAGGGCAACTTTAAAGCAGTCGGGCTGTTTTGTTAACTGTTCCACTTTATGCTCATTCAAGCAGGTGTGAAGAGCCATACAGGTATATGCAATGGCTTTCTCATCCTGTATGTCCAAAAGTCCCCTGCAGCCAAGCAAGAATGATTGGACAACATTTTAATTTATAGACCTACATTGTGATAATCAGACTAATTATTTGAAATATTGAAATAATGACACAAAAATAAACAAATAATATCCATCTATCTATCAATCTGTATGTATGTATGTATAGATTAATATTATTAAATAATGTATGTGAGGAAATTCACTTACAAAAAGAGTTGAGGAAAACCATGCACCCAAATGTCATCTTTGCAGTTTTGGTTCTGTACTGCTAAATTACCAAGAAATTGGATCCCACAGCGCAAAGCTAAAGGGTAAAAAGAGTAGCAGTATCAAATGTCTACAGTAATTCAATGCCTTCCTTTTAAGAGCTGCTTCTTTACAACGAAAAGGTACACACTAAGTTTAAAATAACATATCAAGATCACAAACTCCACATGCATAACCACACTTATACACACGCAGACAGACACACACACACACATTCATAACTTACTATCAAAGAGGTAGTCTGATTCTCGATGCTGACGTTTGTACAATACACTGAGAATTCCAACTGTCGTTTGAATGAAACCCAGTTCCCTTTGGATAAGGGACAGAAACAGTTTTCAACAGTGAGAGAAAAAGCAGACTTTTTGGCATTGGTACGGTTACATTTAGGTTCAAAAGTTGAAAGATGTTTGGGGAATTAATAGTCACCTCAATCGACATTGGTTGTGGTGACACTGGATGCATGCATTTCTCAGACTTCTGAAACATTCTGTAGCCATCTGAAGGCAAATTGATGAGTTCTCTTCCGTTTCTTCCACCATTCTCTTTATCTCAGTGAATGACTTTTCCAGCACCATTTGGAGTCCATTAAAGACATCATCTTTAACACTATCCCTAAAAAAGGGGAACATTACAGCCAACAGCAAAGTAACGGCATACCTCACTGTCCTTCTATGTAGTGGTGTAGGTAACGTTAGTCAGCTGTCACGGCACAGTAGCATCACTGTTGCTAACGAACCTTAAACACAGACAATTTCTTAGTAGTTTAGACAAAGTGATAAATATTTGATACCTGAAGTCCGGCACACGCAGGGCCGTGGTCAAACTTTTTAAAGAATTCAAATGCTTTTCACCGAACTCTTCGGTAATAGCATCTCTCATGAGCTCAACGAGGTTGGTCATCACGTCTGAAGGCTGCGCCATCTTTGTCGTTGTTTAGCTTCCGTTCTTGCTTGCTGAAATCCTGGGCGCACGAGGATAGTTTTGTGCCCCTAGTGGATGTAGTGCAACATAGCCTTCTTATCTGTGTTTTTTTAGGCCACACGCTTATATGTTCACTCCTGTTAGGCCCTAGGCCAGCCTGCTTATTATGTTTTTGTTTATTGGTAGGTAGGTCAACAGATCTGAAATTTCCTCCTGGTGCCGAACTAGATGTCGATTAATATAATAAGGCATATAGTGTTTTGATTGACTCAACAACTTCACAAATGTAAGCTATGTTTAAAAAGTAGGCTAGAGTTGTGACTTTTAATATGTTGAAGCCTATGAGTAGGCTAACCTAGATTCCAGAGTAGGCCTATGTAATTAACTTTAAGAATGCTTTGATTTGGACATGTTTGAGTGTGCAGGTAGAGTCATAGACTAATGCACTCAAACGTCCTGTAAATCCTGAAAATGTCCTTCGTTGCATTCCAACATCTCTCCATGGTGTTCTTGGACATGTATATCAGTTTTCCACAGCTCACTAAACTGCCCATGACGTAATGTAGGCTACCCTTTATACTGAGCTAAAACATCTTGCATCTTTTTTGCATCAAGTGTTCAAAAGACTTGAGATCAATCATTCCTGCTCTTTTTTTGTTTTTACAAACAAGTTGTGGGACAAGTGCTACAGCTGCAGCAACAAAAACCAAAGATTCTCTTTGAATTCTCTTGAGAGACAGAGTATTTTAGTTCCCTGGCTCTTCAATCTGTGGTGCATGTTGTATTTATTCTGGCATGTCTTCTAGTCCAAGAGGAAGATGGTGAAAACCAGAGCTTATAATTATGGTTGGTACCCCATTAGGTATCCTTTGGGTTTGGTTGGGTGCACGGTTAATAAATAAAGTGATCCTGTAATGAGGAGTGAGTACGGTGCAGTGTGCCATGTGCACATTAAGCTTCAAAATTCCAGAACTGTATTGTCACAGTGGTCAAAAATATATTTAGAAAATTCATAAGATGGTTAGTATGTTAAAAGGGAGGTTTATTATCCATTGAAATGCAATTTATTATTTTGTTCAGTTGACGGCACATGAAATTATTGGGAATTCCACCATTTATGAATGCTGACACATCCTGTACAGAGACTAAATTAAAAGAAAAGAAAACTATTTTTGGAAAGGTGCAGAATAAAAGTTTCAACCATGAGGTCTATTACAAAATGGATTTGTGAAGAACATCATCGACAGTTAAAACCAAAACTCTGAAATAAAGATGTGAATGAGGACAATGTTCCTGTAGCTGAGAACTCCATCAACGGAGTGGTCTATTGCTACTTCTAAGATAACAGGGGCAGCCGTGGCCTACTGGTTAGCACTTCGGACCTGTAACCGGAGGGTTGCCGGTTCGAACCCCGACCAGTAGGCACGGCTGAAGTGCCCTTGAGCAAGGCACCTAACCCCTCACTGCTCCCCGAGCGCCAGGCAGCTCACTGCGCCGGGATTTAGTGTGTGCTTCACCTCACTGTGTGTTTCACTAATTCACGGATTGGGATTAATGCAGAGACCAAATTTCCCTCACGGGATCAAAAAAGTATATATACTTATACTTATAACAGTCATTGGCCCTGTAAGAGGCTTGACCAGTCGCACAACACCTGCAAAACAGAGGACATGTAATTAGGACAGAGTATGATTGATGGTATTTTTCAATTTAGTTCATACTTGTCAAGGGTCTCAGAAATGGCTGATGTCACCATCTCTATTCCTATAGTGGCTATAGAGATCTTTATCTTCAACTATATCTGGCCTTTGTCTACCCATCAGCCAGAGGAATCTTTGTAGTATTGTAGGAATGCTGAAGTTAAAAAGAGAACATTTCTGAGGAAGCAACAAGAATCTCCCAGATCAATTTTCAATGTAGCCTAATGACTGTAAAACAGTGTAACTGTAAAACTGTAAAACAATGACTGTAGCCTAAAAATACTCAAATGAAATGGTTCTGCATAGATATATGGCAAAACAATCACCAAGTTTGTCTGTTAGAAATATATCAACAATCAAGTCTGGGGTACACATATTCTGCCATTTGCAGATTAAATTTAAATTTAGGAAGGTCAGTTTTTCACTCCAGATGTACTGATCCAATAAACCAATCCAGCACAATGTCAGTCAAAGTCATATGTCGAAACCATCTCCACACCACAGTGAACACAGCAAAATAATGTGAAAAGACAGCCATCCATTCACAGAATGTTTCTTTTGTCTTATCCTGGAAATCACATACTAGAGCCCCTAAAGGGACATCAATATAAAACATGTTTCTGGTGTGCATTAGAAACGTTGTGAATGTCATTTGCACCAGAAAGGTTTGCGACTACAGCAGAAATGTTCTTGTGTGCGCCAGAAAACTTTGAGTGCACACCAGAAACTCAAACCCCCTAAGAGGACATAGGCAAAATTTTGTTTTTAAAGTTCTGTTGCACACAAGAAATGTTAAACATTTTTTGCCCATGTCCTCATAGGGGCTCTGTAAAAGAGCAATCGAACTACAGTAGTAAATTTTGTTTTCACTCTTAAACTCACAGGCTGAACTATCATTCAAGGAGGTTGCTACTCCAACATCAGTTATACTCACCCAACACATTATGGTTCTCAGGGTGCTGCAAAACATCAAAAGCGTTATGTATGTTGCCTGTCAGGATGTGAAAATTGACACGCGGTGACTTCAGGTATGGGGATGAGAATAGGAACACTGTGGTTCTGAGAAGGACAATTTCTGTGAGGAAATCAAGTTATTGTTAGTCATAATATTTGCTACACAACAACACAACTACTCACTACATGATCAATAGATCAAATAGCCCTACCCTCTGGTCCTCGTAGTTCTTTAAATGTGGTTAAGTAAATGACAGAGTGGGAAATTAATTTCACTGTTTCCATAGCACAGTCAGTGTCGTGGAAGTGACAGGACTTCAAACAGCGAAGTCTGTCCACACTCATATCATTGGCACTGAAAATAGACAAAAAGTACATATTTTTGTATCAACAAATGTTTGACTGTTGGGTGTGATTGTACAACAGACTATGCACAGAACAAAAACATGGAAAAACTTAAAAAGTGAAGTTTAATGCTTCATCACTGATGATTTCAAACATGCAATTAGTTACAAGTAGGTAGGTCCAAGTTTGTCTTATGGTCTGTAAGCCAGCACAAAATAATAGTGTAGTTTACAATAACATCACTTTTCCCAGCTAGGAGTCATCCCATAAGAAATAGTATGGAAATTCACACTCATATTCATGCGTGGGCTGCAATGGATGGTAGAAATCAAACTGTCAGCAATGGAATAAAACTATAAAGTAGAAAGCCATTCACCTATGCAGACTAATTTCTGTGTTCTTCAGGTTGCACCTCAAGATAAAAAACTCCAAAGCTTTGATATGTCCAAACCATGAGCAAGAATTTGGTAATTCAACAAGCATCTGGCCCTGGTCACTCACAACTACTGTTTTCATATAATTTACAGTCAGCTCATTGATTACCACCCAAAACTAACACTGTGGGTCACTGTTCTTCTGAGCAGCGGTGCCTTCCAACCACAAATTGAGCTCTAACTGGTGCCAGAGCCTACATCTCCATAAATAGGATCTGTGTTTCTTTTCTGTCTTTTATTAAACCTCTGAAAGGGGACATCCTTATTCCTCTGTAGGTTTAATCTGGCAGAGGTATGGGAAATGTGAGTCACCAGGCCCACAGAGTATTTGCATATAAGTTGATACACCTATGGTTGATTCTTGGAAGACACAACCACAGAATTGCAAGCCAAGCCAGAAGCCAGAGCAATTCCATAATAGATAACATTTAGCTGCTGCGCACACAGGCTGCATTCTAACATTGAGGGTGCAACAGGGTTTGTAATGTAAAACAGGTTTACATTTGTGACAAGAAAACGGATTGATGATAAAAGATCATTGATCTGTATGGACATGTCTCAAAAGGAACTTTAATCATTATAACAAGCTTTAGGACAGACAGCAACATTTGAAACTCAAAACATCTGTCAAGAAAATCGATTGCATAAGGGAATATTTTCTATGCTCCACCTCTGGAAGTAATCATACAGCACAATTATTTAGAGTATCATCAGGCATCAAGCATTCACAAGGCCACATAGTATTCCTTGCCATCAAGACTATGCTAAAACATACACTTGCTGTTCTCTCATTATGGCAGCCTGATGGGTGGGACAGGTTGCCCATGAGTAACAAACACAGCGATCTTGGCCAGATAGAGGCTGGCAGTGCTATAGCGTGTCAGCCTCATCTCTACACTGAGCAGGAAATCCCTTGGCTGGGTCAGAGTCCTCTGCAGGGATATTACCCCCCCATAGCCCTGTTTCTGAGCACTGAAGTAGCCCTCCTCGTTGCCTGCTACAATGGCAAGTTGGATGTTGTCCTCAGGTGTGGAATTAGAGGGTCCCATTCGGAAGACGTCAGCAGGTACTGAGAGGTAGGTAGGAAACGTGAGGTTGTAGAAGGAGATTCTCAAGGGGAGAGATAGGCACTCGCGCGGCCCTCTGCAAGGTAAGAGCTCGCAGCGGCTGGAGAGGCAGCAGGCAGCCGAAATGGAAAGCGCAGGATAAAGCAAACGTGGCGTTACAGAGGTACAAAGAACACATTTCCATCAGCACCATCACACAGAAACCTACCTTGTCTACTCGCACAAAATAAGATATGCCTTCGCATATACGGTAATCAAAATGTAAAAGACACTAGTTCAGGATAAAATGTATACTGTATATAAGACTCACTTTTCGCACAAAATAAGATATGCCTTCGCATATACTGTAATCAAAATGTAAAAGACACTAGTTCAGGATAAAATGGGTAACACTTTATTTTAATGTGTCGCTATTACAGTGTACCTACCTAATTAGGTACAGTGGTACAACCTGTGTAACAACATGTACTATCAGGTACTGTCATTGTACTTGCATTATGTATTTGTGGGTACCTACATATAGTTGTTACATTGTAATACTGAGTGCTTTTACAAAACTTTGCCAATTTGCCTAAATTTTCATCAGAGGCAAAGAGCTGACCTGAGATCTGCTGGATGGGGTAAATCTGGCCATGATAGATTTGATATACAAACCATTCTTAGCTCCAGTCAAGGCCTCATTATTTTCAGTGTACATGTAACAGCTGTGCTGCTACAACCTTGTTACTCTTTGATACAGTGGAATAAACCTATTAAGTGTACCAGTTAATTACTTACATGTACATATGACATGTATGTTATGTCTTCGACGTCTTGGAACAGGTCTACTAATTCACATGTACTGTGTGGTGTAACAGCAGACACGTTTCAACACATCAATTACAGGATGCATGACATCATTGACAGGATGTATATAATATGTACATGTAACTACTTAACTGGTACACTTTATTTTAATGGGTTTATTCCACTGTATCAAAAGAGTAATAAATGTGTACCAACACAGTTGATACATGTACTACAGTATGTAGGGTAATGGCAGACATGTTCCAAGACACCAATGACACAACATACATGTAATATGTAATTGTAAGTACTTAACTGGTACACTTCATTTTAATGGGTTTATGCCACTGTATCAAAGAGCAATAAGTGTGTACCAACACAGCTGATATATGTACTATGTAGTGAATTAGTAGACCTGTTCCAAGACATCGAAGACACAACATATGTCACATGTAAGTAATTAACTGGTACACTTAATAGGTTTATTCCACTGTATCAAAGAGTAACAAGAATGGTTTGTATATATAATCCATCATGGGCAGATTTACCCCATCCAGCAGGTCTCAGGTCAGCTCTTTGCCTCTGATGAAAATTTAGGCAAATTGGCAAAGTTTTGTAAAAGCACTCAGTATTACAACGTAACAACTATATGTAGGTACCCACAAATACATAATGCAAGTACAATGATAGTACCTGATAGTACATGTTGTTACACAGGTTGTACCACTGTACCTAATTAGGTAGGTACACTGTAACAGCGACACATTAAAATAAAGTGTTACCATAAAATGTATACTGTATATAAGACTCACTTTTCGCACAAAATAAGATATGCCTTCGCATATACTGTAATCAAAATGTAAAAGACACTAGTTCAGGATAAAATGTATACTGTATATAAGACTCACTTTTCAGCAATGCGGCGGAAGTTTGGAGGACACTCAAAGGACAGGCAACGGAAACCACCCTGTATATTGAAGCAGGTCTCGCTAGCATGGCATGTGTGTGTTCCAGTTGCACACTCATCAACGTCTGTAAACCAGCAGAGAAAGAGAGAGGAGAGAGAGAGAGATGCTTTGATGTGTTATCATCTATTAATATTTGTATATGAAAAGACTTTAATGTTAATACAGATTTGTATGCTCCTACCTTGACATGATCGGCCATTTGGTGCCAGGGTGTAGCCTGTGGCAGGGCATGAGCATTCAAAACTTCCCATTGTGTTTGAACACTGATAGGAACAGACCTTCCCTCCAGGGGTTAGGACACACTCATTCACATCTAGGGAAACATCAACATGGTGTTCGCTAACTGTTTCTATGGCCTATTTAAGATCAACTGTAAAATGTTGTCTGTCAAGAGTGAGACCCATGCAGTTCAGGATACATCACAACATATCTTCTTCTTACCTTCACATGTAACCCCATCAGAGTCACTAAGCTGGTAGCCAAGACGACAGTAGCATTGATAGGAGCCATAGACATTAGCACATTCCTGGTTGCAGGGATTGTTTTCACACTCGTTCACATCTGTTAAAAAATCTCAGTCATAAAGAGGTACATTTCAGTGTATGCATGCATGTCATGTTAGCAGTTATCTTATTTCTTTACCCTTGCAGTTCCTGCCATCACTGTCCAGCCTGAATCCTGTATCACAACTGCACTGGTAGGACCCAGGGGTGTTTTCACATTTGTGTGCACAAAGCTGTCCTGGATAGTGCCTGCACTCATTAATATCTATGACCAACAGGAAAAGGTGAACACGCTAATTGAACAAGCTCATGGAAATAGCAGATTTTTTATTATTCTTGTATATCACAAGGACCAGCCCACCTTCGCATACTTTGTTGATGCTGTTAAATATAAAGCCTGGTTGGCACTCGCAACGGAAAGAGCCCAGCAGGTTCACACAGCCATGACCTTCACAGGAGGGCTGGGAGCTCTTGCACTCATCAACATCTGAGGAGATGAAGAAAAAGACCAGAACAGAGCACAAGTTACAGCTCGCCTAACACCTACAGTCAGTCAGCAAACCCACCAACAGTGACCATACACACACAAACACATGCGCACAAACGCACACTCTCTCTCTCTCTCTTTATTCTGTCTTTCTCTTTCTCTCTCTCTATCCTTCTCTCTCTCTCACACACACACACACACACACACACACACACACACATACACACACACACGCATGCACACATGCAAGCAAGCAAGCACACGCGCGCACGCTCACACGCACACACACGCATACATGCATACACACACGCACACACAAACACACACAATTTCATTATTACCTAAGCACCGACTGCCATCTTCATTTAGGTGATAGCCACGTGAGCATGTCACTCTGTGCCTCTCACAGGTATAGGAGCCCAATGTGTTAACACACGTCTGACCTGGCTGGCAGGGGCTCTCCAGAGTCACACACTCATTTATGTCTGATCCGGGGCAAAAGTGAGAGAGAAACGCATGAACACACACAGGAGAAGAAGTTAACACAGGGGATGGAGATGGAATAGAGACTACATTTGTGCTTACATTCTGTAATAACCAAGACATGACCAGCCTGTAGATAGTCTACAATTCACTCTGTGAATTAAGCCATTCACTCTGTAGATTATAGCCTACAATCTCACCAATGCAGTTTCCCACAGCATCCTGTAAGTATCCCTTCTCACACCGTGAGTGGGGTAGACAGCTGAAGGACCCTGGTTTATTCTCACACCGAAACTCAGGACCGCAGTTGTGGGTTCCAGTCAAGCACTCATCAATATCTGAAGATGGAATAGCATAATTAGAGATTTGAAATCGTTTTTGTTTCCCAAAGACAATTGGAATTTGGGTTTCTGTGCTGTTGTAACACACAAGACATTGAGAGAATCCACCTTTGCACAGATTGGAATCTGTGAGCTCATAGCCTGTCCCACAGCTAGCCATTCTCTGGCAGCGGAACGAGCCCTCTGTGTTGATACACTGCTCCCCCTGCTGGCAAGTCGAGGAGCCAACCAGACATTCATTTACATCTGTGTGCACAGAGAGAGATGTACACAGTCCATATTTAAAACATGATGTGAATGACTGGAAGCAAATGTAGGTGATTACTGGTGGTCTAAGAGTTAATTTGGCAACTCACCATCACAGCTGAATCCATCTGGCTTGAGTCTGTAACCCACAAAGCATCCACAGACCCCATTTCCAACACATAACTGAGAGCACTTTGACCCTAAGAAAGCATGCATATGCAGATATATGAAGATTACTTGTGCACATGTCGTAGTTCTCCATCATATCTTCTCCATCATCATCAGTTCTCCAACATTATAAATTAGTGTTCCAATACTGTCATACAAGATCATGCTTGACTGACAAAAAAATACACAAATAATCAACCAGCAACAAGGAACTAGGCACAAGAATACCTTCACATGGTGCTCTGCTTTGTTCATTTTCAGAGGTTCCTTCTTCAGAGATAATGTCAAAGACATTGACATTGACAGGAGGAAAAACAGGTTGTTAATGGTGTCCACACCGAAATCACATTTTTAGCAGTCTATCTCTCCGAGTCTGTCTGACAGATTTGATCATGTGTTTATGGTACATGACTATGTCACAGGGCACGGTGCATAAATTATCCACAACTTTATGTTTTGCATGCCAACAGAGTTCAAGCCAAAATCATAGGAGGAGTTTAGGCTGTTGAGTTATAATTGTGTATGTAAAATGAGTTGTAATTGTGTATGTAAAATACCTTCTTGGCTGGGGGTGTTGTCCAGCTTCACACAGCAGTTTTTAGCTACCTGCTGACAGTGCTTGTTAACAGAAATGCTTAGGTAACAGCTTTGGGCCTCTCGGCTAGCCTCAATACCCAGCATGCAACAGTCACAGCATGTCTGCAGAGAAGAGACGTGTTACCCGTTACCAAAAGCTATTGGGAAGCTAATAAAGAAAAAAAAAGGCGGAATACAAACCTTGGCAATTCTTCTTTCCACATCATTTCCACTAAAGAAATCCATCTCACAGGTTTCATATGTTGTAGCCTGGCGTGTGCCTTTGCTGCAAAACAGGTCCTCCACGGCTGCCACGCAGCACTGCTCTTGGGCAATCCTGCCAGGATGTAAAGGGAATAACATGAGCAGTAAAATAGGAAGGGGCCTCAGGAGTTTGCAATAAGAGAGATTAACAAGAAAAGTTGAGAACTGATAGATTTTAATGACTGGATACAAAACCTCACTATATAGGGTCCTGCAAATTAAGCCAACCTTGGTTTAGGACATGCATCTCTGGCAAAGTGAGTAACATTTTAGGACACAAATGTTTTATGCCATATAACCTATATGTCCTTTTAAGAAATGACAATATTTCTTTCTTGAGCATACATGGCATTCCTCCAGAGGAATATAATGGCCATGTCAATGTTCACCCACAACATAGTTCCTGCAACACTGCTCCTTTCAATCACATAATTACAGGATGCAGTTGACCAGCAGTCAATCCTCTTCGATTCATTCTGAACTTAAACTAGACCTACTTTATGTTAACATAAGCCATCCTATATTAACTTGTCAACTTGCTGTGATTCAAAGATAACATCTGTGTCTTCATGCAAAGCTTGAAATTCCGAGAGTAATTAGTCTTCCTTTACCATGGTGTTTACAACTTTCATTATGCACCAGTGTGAATCCAGGTGTTACCTGCAGCTGGTGAGCCTGGATATTACAGGGAGAAGTGTACAGTCTTGGCGCTCTTGAGCACGTTCCCTCCCATCCTTACAACACCCCTGCACAGATGGTTGCCGAAATCCTAATGTTTTTCAAATGAAATTAAAATATATATGTTTTTACCTTCAGGTTAAACACGAAACTGTAACTTTCTGTACGTCAAATTATGTTAGGCCTACAGGCCTAATTGTTTTTAAGCTAAATTTTGGTAAAATGTGTTAAACAATGTTCTTATGCTATAGCCTTGCAGTTGTTTCTTACCTTGTCCTGCCAGTGCGTAGCATAACGACATAAATACTATAATCCACAGACACATCATTTACATATAGCCTAGGCTATTTGAAATATGTTATAGTGCTAAACTCCGGTAGGCTACAGTCGAGTTTTCAGTAACAGCAGTCAAGCAGTCACCAACAAACTGGGCGAGATGCAAATGAACAGACGAGGTTGGCTGTCTTCCTGGCTCCAGGTTCACGCCTTGAGCAGCAGTCATTTGAGGATTTCAGTCCCTCCACTGTTATCATTACACGCAACATCGATAGCGTCACTATCTTCAAAACACCGCACATTTTTTGGGGAAAACCACTCATGTCCGATAAGAAACAAAAATCTTCTGAAAGACTGATAAATACAGTAGTCTACTCATTGTGATTACGTTAACTGAAACAATAAGGTTCACTTAGACAGTCACATGCATACATATCAACCATTCATGATCTGGTGATGACATAGGCCTAGATGTAGGATAGATGTTAGGTTAGCCTACTTACTTATTGAAACGTTTACTCTTGGATACAGATTATAAATCCGGATAATACATTCGGCCATATTTTGTAGCCTACTATAAAAATGAAAGGTGTAGCAAATTGTGCAAAAAGGAATGGTGCAGAGCAAAACTATCTGCCAATCTTTTGCTTTTAATTCGAAGACTATAAATGTTTTATCACCCAATGGATATTGTCTATAGTCAGGCCTATACTCTTTTCTTTCTATAGTTTTGCTTCATGCTAAATGCTGTGAAATCAACAACAATATGCCAGCATTTTCTCTCCACAGCATCATGACAGTTGGCCAGGCAAAATAAATACTTAATCAACATAAAAGTAGCCACATTGCATTTAATCCAAATAACACTAATGCCTCCAATATCTCCAAATCGTGTAAGAGTAAGCAAGATGGGCCAGGGATATCAAAATGTTTTATTTTATATTTAGATTAAAGTTACATACACAAAATCTGTGGAAATCATACAGTTATTTCCTCTATTTATAGCAGCCCTGTCTTGGCCAGATTCAGAGGGAAGCAATCTGTTCTCTGCCAGATCCCAACAAACAGGACAGTTTCAGACCCATCAAAGTCCCCTGTAATATGCATGTTTGATTGCATATACACACACACTTTTTAAACTCCAATACAGCCATGGTAACCGTAGTGAAGTGTAGTGGGGGGGTCTCGTCTGAAAGCTGACTGCAACTGTAATTATACGCTAACCATTATACCTCAAAGTATTGTACTGACCAGATCCAAGACCGACATTACGTTCATACGGGTCACAGCCAATTCAAATAAAAAAGTCCAAAAGGTCCACAATATTTTACATGTTCAAAAAACGGCCATGGACCACTCCATGGGAAAAATGAGTCCACTAGCCACTAGCACATGCACAGATCTTGACTATAGTTCTTGGAGCAACACAATCAAGATATACCTTACAAATCCTGGTCAGTTAAAGTCAAGGAGCAATACTGACAACTTAACTTGAACCATCTAAAATAGTGAAAATAAGGAAAATATCTATGCACTCTCCTACTGTACATGAAAAAAAAAAAAAAAGGAAAATTCCTTGGTTGACAACACTGACCACCGCAATGGTGAGTACAGCTATTATTGATATTGATGACATGAATTCTGAGCTTAAAAACATAACATTTTGCTTCAGCTTCAATCAGCTGAATAAAGTAAATGCATTACTCTTTTTACATTAAACAAAAGCACCAGTCATTACCCTAAATAATCTAATTCAGGATAAATAATAATTATTATACATTAATGTAGATCATAAAGGGCAACATCAAACATAATAATTGTACATAATGTGTACTTCTGCAGTTCATTCATTAAGTTTGATTAGGGAAGACACACGCTTGTTTGATGTCCCCGTTGCGATTACCCTGTCAACATGTTCTTTACTACAGTAAAGATATATAATATGCTCAAGGGAAATAAAAACATGCTACAAATAAAATAAACTAGCCTTTTGCTTGGGCACTCTGTGCAGTCTGTTTAAATATGTTTTTTTTTTTAATTATTAATATTATTATTGCAGGAATATTAAAAACAAACTACCTAGCTTTACTAATCTTGCAGGAGGACTCCTTGTTTCAGCAAGGATTTCTAACAGCTTCACATAGACGAGAGGAAGATACAACTACTCATCATCCCTCTGTATCGCTCATCATTTCATCCTCCTTGGGTGAGTCTTCCTGGACATCAGACTCCTTGGGCTCGTCTTGACTGGACTGATCTTGACCATGTTCGTCCTGACCGGGCTCATCTTGACCGGGCCCATCTTGACCGGGCTCATCTTGACTGGGCTCATCTTGACTGGGCTCATCTTGACCGGGCCCATCTTGACAGACCTCCTCTTGACTGGGCCCATCTTGACCGGGTTCATCTTGACAGGGCTCATCTTGACCGGGTTCATCTTGACAGGGCTCATCTTGACCGGGTTCATCCTGACCAGGTTCATCCTGACCAGGTTCATCCGGACCAGGTTCATCCGGACCAGGTTCATCCGGACGGACTTCAGTGGGAGGATCAGAGACTTGGTCACTGGGGGGGCTAGGGAGTGCTGGACTCTTTGGAGGTGGACTCTCAGCAGGTTCAACTGGGGCTCCATGTTCCTCACAGGGCACATCTGAGGGTACACTGCCCTCCAGAACTGAAGAGGCAGAACTTTCTTCCTTTACCTCAGGAAAAGTCTGTTCGGGGTAAAGGAGTTTCAGCTGCTCCTCAAAGAAATTCTCCAGGTTGACACCTACACTTGCCATCTCATTATCCTCCTGTCAAGACAAGCGTAATGGTCATTTTGAGTCTGAAGCTTCTACTAAACACATGCAAGAGCAGATTATACATTTTCAGTTCAAAGTGATTCTATGACAAAGACAAAAAAAAATACCTTGTGAAACTTGGCACAGTTTCTAAAGATCAGTCTGATGTCGGCGACAAAGTCATCAGGCCTCTTGTAAGCTGGACTCTGCTTTAACTCCAGCTTGCTCCTCGCCACTGAGAGGTCCATGGGAGATTTTATAATCTCATTATATTCAGGCATCGTCTTGAGATAGAAAAAAAACACGGTCAATGAAGAAAACGTGCTGGCATGGACATTTGACTGAGGTACTGAGATCTATTGTTCTGAGCTCTCTTACCGACGGTGAGACTGGCTCCTGGAAGTCAGTGCTGAGCTCATTGCAATATAGGCGAAGTAATAATCTCTCACACTTCTGTATGATCATGAAAAAAACAGGTAATACATAAACATTATCCCACCATACAAGTCATATATATATTCTATTTTAAAAATAAATGATGATGTGACATTTTAAAGAGAGGTGAATCATACGTACCCTTTTATCTACAGGAGTTAGTCCCTCAGAATCTGGCTCCTCTTTCACGGCTTTTGTGCTGTCTCCCGTGTCATACTCCATTTCAGGCGTGGTTAGGTCTCGGCAAAACGAACAAAACCACTCCCCACTGCAACATAAAAGCATACCGAGTGAGACGAACTTGTGGCCAGAGATGAATCTTTTAGTCTCAGACATCATGAAGGTGTGTGAAGTACCTAGGAGAAGACTTGAGGCCAGGAATATGGCAGCTGAGATGGAAGACTTTAGGACACTTGTCACAACAGAGCAGCTCCCCTCCATTCTGACACACAGCACACCAGTCCTCGTTGGGATCGTCGTTGGGATCGTCGTTGGGATCGTCATTGGGATCGTCGTTGGGCTCGACGTTGGGATCCGGGGTCTTCTCGGTCTGCTGCTCTTCACCTGGGGGAGACTCCTGACGAGGGGTCTGGGACTGGACACCAGTGCTGTCTGGCAGACTAGCTTTCACACTGGACTGGACCTGAAACACATGCATATGTTATAGGCAGCAGAGCATGCACGCACATGCACACACACACACTCGCACGCATACATGCACACACATGCACCTAAGGGTGTAGTCAACACCTTCATGTATTTTTAACATTAATGCCATTAACAGCTATACAACACACACTGTGTAATGAGGGCCTCTAGTTCTCAGCAAATGTCCTCTGTGCTTATATAAAGACTCAAAGATTGAGCCACAGAAACAGCTAAATGAAGCAATCCCATAATTCAAAAATGTGTATGTGTGTATACTGGTTATTACCACATTCGATGCTGTCTACAGCGGTAGATAACTTACGAACTTAATCATTTATAATATGGCATTAATGGCATATTAGTTTAATGAGGGATTCCAAACGTATTTTGGGTACCCAATGTCCCTTGAAGCAAACAAGAGACATCCTAACGTTGTATCAATTTATTCAATATACAAATAATTCAAGAGATTTTCCAGAAGAACATGCAAGGCACCTTCCAGGCCTTACATGACTAACATAAATTTGGGAAATGAATGGCAACATCAGATAAGTATTCAATGGGAAACACACTTTCCCATGCACCAATGTCCAACAGTCCAACTACTTCAACAAGCATCTGCCTGTGTGATAAATAAAGAGCTCTGCACATCGCTACTGATGAAGTCCACTTACAAAGCGAACTTCATCATCATCTTCCGGCTCATCTTTGATGACAATGATGGGCCCAGGGGATGACCTTCGTCTTCTCTTAGCAGAGGAGGTGGACGCTCCATTCGGCTGGGGGTCGGTTCGTTTCCAAGAAACAGTCCTTTACAATAGAGACATTTGTTAAATCCACATTCCATTTTCAATATGTGACAAGTATCTGAGTTAAGTCCTGTTGTGAGAAAGGCCTGCACACAGTGTTCTCTGGGTCAGTTCACCTACCCTGTCTTTCCGTCAGTAGAGTTTGCCGTTAACATGGGGGAGCTCTGATGACCTTGTGCTGGAAGAGAGAATGATTTCAAAGCAAGGCACTCAAACTGCATTCGTACTATAACTCTAGCTCTAGCTTTAGAACTAAAACTATCACTGAAATAATATGGGACTAAGAAAATAAGGGGCAGAATTTACCAGTCCTGTCAGCAATGGTGGTAGGGACAGTGTGGGGGAAATGATGTCTGGGCATAGACATTTGCAAGGGCCCAGGAGGTTCAGGTCTTCTGTTTAGGTGTATAGGGTCCATTACATTTCTCTGAAAAAGAAATCAGCAATAGGATTCAGTATTCATACATAAACATTCATAGTATGACCTAGAGTATTGACTAATGGTACGGTGCACAATTCTGGCAAAATGTATGTTTAAACTCAACAGCCAATCAAATCACACCTCTCTATTCTGTGTTATCGATTAGCAAAGCAATATGTTCAGCAGATGTTTATGGCCCGATCCAAGACACTATGGTTGTTTTCTATTTAGTCAGGAGGACTGACTATGAATGACCAGTGTTATTGTAGTGCGCACAATGAAGGGACAACTAGTGGACTATGAGGTAGGGATGTGTTCCATCATATCATTCATGATGTACTGGTCAAATTTCTCTCCATGTTAAAATCTCGTGTCATCCCGGGTTATTATCAATGCAGCGGGACCGCAACACGCAGCTCACATGAACAAGAACAAGCATTGAAGAAGGCAAAGGTCAACCCATTGGCAAAGAAGAAGAGTTCATCACTAATGATAAACTTGACTTTTTTAGATCAGTGTTTGTGCTTGCATGGCTCTCAAGTCTGTACACTGGAGTAAATTGTGGCCAAGAAGAAGATAGTGATGAAGTGATGAAATCTACTGCCCATCCCTTCCCTGGAGAAACACTACCATCCAACTCACTAATCAGACAAAAAGCACCACCCACCTGATGCAGAGAGGGTTGAGGGTTGGTAAGGTGTCCACCTCCAGGTGCATTTTGGGTATATCGAGATGCACCCTGAAGCACATCCATGGGTTTGGGTGGGAAATTGGAGGAGGTGGGGGAGTTAATCATTCCTCTCAAAGTCTGAAGGAGAGACCATTTTACAAAGGTGAGGCAGACAGTAATCAGAAAATCTTTTTGCTCCTCCACAGAAAACAAGAATAGTTACCTGAGGGGCAAAGGCTGTGTTTTGCATCATGGCTGTGGGACTGCGGGTGTTTGGTTGAGGAGCAGTGTATCGCCGGCCCTGCTGAGACATGTTGGGATGGGTTTGGGAAGGAGATCCCCCCTGCATGGGCCTGGGTGGGGGCGGGCCTGGGAGCCGCATGTTGTGATACCAGGACCAGTGGTTTGGTGGTGGGTGGCGGTTGGGATGCTGCGCCAGCTTCTCCACCTGCATCTGGAGCTGTGCCAGCGTGCTCTGCCGCTGTTGAGCGGCCGTCCCCGGAAAGCCCGCTGATGGTCCTTCAGGTCTTGGTCCAGGATGGTTGGGATGGTTGGGATGGTTGGGTTGGTTGGGGAACATCTGCATCCCACTTGGTTGGTGTCCTGGAACTTTTTCCATGACCAGAGAGCCTGGGAAAAAAAAAAAAAAAGTAAAATCAATGTGTTCTACTTTTTCCTCGTCATAATAATAAAAAAAAAAAACATTTAGCGATTATTGTTTCTTTACCGAGATCAACATTTGAGGCCCAGAAGCTTGACCGACACTGGAACCGCACTGTATTCTGGGGGACATATGAGGAGGTACTGCACTTTGCCCGCATGAGGTATTGTATCTGACAGAGAATCTACAAAGAGCAAGAAATTAGAAAAAACATACATGCAAGCATACACCAGGGAGAGCAGACATAAGAAACAGCTCATATGAAAATGCTGTCTTCGTACCAGTCTTTTGCAGTAAAGGAGAGCAGTGCCACTGTTGATGGCTGTTGCCCATTTGGTGAAGGAGATCACATGATCCAGGTGTTTGGAGAGGGAAGAGACATCATCCTGCTGTTTCCTGAGTGCAGTCTCATGATCCTTGGTGAGAGCCTAGGTTATAATGATATAATCATATATTAAATGAAGTGCCTCCTAATGCAGAACAACATGCTGCAATATAAATACATTTTGGAAATGTTTCACATCACCAATGAGACATACCTCAAGTTGATTTATCAATATTTTCCCTTTTCTATTAATCTCCATAATGAGATTGCAAATGGACTTCTTGATCTCAGTGGTGACAGCCTTTCGGTTCTCATCAACCTGATGGAGACTACAAACAGAGCATGGCAATATATTCATGTAAAAGAATCCTTCAAGAATCTTGGATATGTAAACAATTTGAAAATATCTTGTCTGAAATTTACCCATTATTGATTGCGTTAGAGACATCTTCGATGGCTTTTCTTTTTTCCTGGAGCTGTCGAGTCATATTCTCCAAGTGTTCCCTGTGATTTCTGTAGGCATCTTCTAGAAACTGGTAACTAAAAGAAAAAAAAGTTGTAACAAATTTTTGCAAATGTTTGGGACAAGGTTGAAAATACTTTTCAAAATTACAAGCAACTATGAGGTAATTACTTGTGATCCTTGTGTTTGAGCAACTGACAGTCCCGACAGGTCAGACGATCACATGTCTCACAGAAAAGTTTCAAAGGCTCCTGTTTATGGACATCACAGAAAACTGGCTTCTGGGTGGAGACTCCCACTCCTTCTGTGAAAATATACAAGAATAATATTATATAAGCAAGATTTAAACTTGTATTATATAAGCAAGATATAAACTTCCTTGTATCCTTGTATTTATATAAAACAATAATAATATTATAGACCCTTTCAAGAGAGTTCCATTATCAGCATCATAGTTGGCCCCACAAGACTTCCTTTTTAACATTCCATATGTTATCTTAATGCAGAGGAAGTAGATTGGGGCCCAAATAGAACGTTCAAGCATTGTTTTTGTTTTTATTGTTGTAAGGGTCTATATAAGCAAGATTTATATAAAACAAGGCCTACCCTTTCCAACAGTTACTTCAGGGTGACTAAAGATTCTCCAATTATTGAAGAAAAGATGGGCATCTGACAAAGCTAAAACAGTACCTGGAGACATTTCTTCTTTCTGTCGAATGGTGTGGTCGCGGGTAAACTTCACCCGCTGATGAGCTTCAATGCAGGTGACACAGAGAAACTCCACGCATTCCACACAATAGCCAGTGGCCTCTGTGTTGTCCTCACAACTCATACACAACTGCAAAGAGACAAACACGAATAAATATTTCACAGAAATGAGATATGTTCTAAACCACCTCCTCCCACTTTTGGTGACATAGAACCATTAACCTTTTTTTTATGACAGCTGAGTTTAAAAATGTGCAGTAGCCTCCTGCAATAAAACTGAAGTCAACACTGGTACCCACCTGGCTTGTCTTCTCAACTGTGCTGCTTGGCACTTCCATTGAGTCTTTAACAAAGAAGTTTTCTAAAACTTCCACTTCCATACATTCCTGATGACAAACTGGACAACGAATCACGTTGACTAAAAAAGAAGGGAAAAGAGAGGTGATACTAAAGCAACACCAACATCAGCTGTTCAATATGGAAGCAACTGAAGTCTTTCATGAATTTAAACATTCAATTAAAGCTATTCCATAGTATTTTCAAATCGATATCTACGATATTCACTGTAGTGAAGCCACATAGCATATATAATAGATCTATATATTATTAACCTATACTTTATTTATGGAATGTAGGGAATTCTATTTTACAAGTGTACAATATTTCTCTCTCCACCCTCTCCATGTTTGAGTACTGACTGTCCACTACTGTTTTACTACTGTCCACAGCCTAATGGTTTACTACTGTTTTTACTGCTACACTGTTTTTCATGCTGTATTAGCACACATGACCAATGGCTTCTGCTACAATACTAAATGGCTGTAACCCTATTACCTCAACCTATTTTTATAGTACCTTGTCTACATTATACATTACTCTCTTATTTGTCCATATTTATTTATGCTGGTCTCTAGACCTTATTCTTGCACTGTTGGACTACTTGCACCTTCACCATGACACTCACTCTCTTAAGCACCTTACCATGCACACAGAATCACAGGCCCAGTCCCGGCCCTGCCACTGCAAGCACCTCATGCTTGATCATCCTTAAGCACACTGTGGATTTTTTTAATTTAATTTATATAGTATATTTAGTATTTTGTTTTTCTTATGTTCTACTGTCTCTATTGTACAGTGGAGTTTTGTTATATGTATATACTTATATTTACTCTTTCTGCTGTAAGTGCATGTTGTGTGATATCTGTATGCTACTGAGACCTTGAATTTCCCCTTGGGGATCAATAAAGTATCTATCTATCTATCTATCTATCTATCTATCTCCTCGCGATCGACAGGGACTCACTGTGCGATCGACTGGTTGGGCACCCCTAATCTATAACATAAATTCAGAAGACACTTTTAGAAGACTAAAAGTTTAGTGTCCACCCAGTTGCGCATACTGTGATGTTATCATCCAGATGTGCATAATGTCATGAATTACAACGTTACCAGCCCAAACAAGTTAATTGGTAGGTTAATGGCAACCAAGAGTCAAGCGAACCAACAAACTGTAATACTTACGCGGTTTTGATGGATCTTCCACATGAAGTTGATGGTTGGCCATCATTTGGCTTGGATATAAAAAATTTCTTGACGGAGGTGGCAAGCATTTCTTACAGAAAGAGTGGAGACAAGGTAGAAGCTTGGGCTCTCTGCTATGAAAATTCAACTTGCAAATGGGACAACAGTCCATTAAACTGTGGGTACTTTGAGCCTTCTCACTTTCCTCTTGAACCGGCATGCTTTCAGCTTCATTTTCGACGATAATAACAATATCATCAGGCTCTACTTTTTCTGTACTCTCGTCCATGACTATAACAAAATGGGTCTAACGATATCTCCGGTTGATGCAGCTGTTGGAACGCTAAAGGGGAAATCAGATCGGATTTCGTGACCTCTCCAGAGAGCTTCTATTTTGTTTCCATCACGCAGGGGTTTTCTTTAGCGTCAGAAAGGCAGGGCACAAAAAACGCCTGCATAAACAATACAGTTATGTTTTCTCTGCTGATTATCTGAATCCTTTACACTGTAGTGCTACTACTGTTGACATTAAACAACAACGCACCAAAAGCTAACATAAGCAGCTAGCGTTAGCCAGCAAGCTAGCCTTCAGGACATAGAACGAGCATTAGTAAACCATAACCTATTTTATTGTGCGGAGTATTAACCATATAACATAGCGCGAGAGAAGTGCATTATAAATATGTTTGTCTGCACTACACAAAGTATATTAATAACTGCTAGGCCTCCTAATGACTTCTCACGGTCCTCCCATACAACACATAATAGGCCTTTTTACCCACTTCTCCCAGCAGGGAAATACCTAGCTACAGTAGGCGAGAGAGACCAATCTTATCCGCAACGCAGATAAAAACAAAAACGCGATTTTTAAATCGAGTTCTACATGCTATGAAAAATTGAGCTGACCATTTACAATGATAATTTGCCTTTGTTCCTGTGATTTAGTTTAGTGCATCTGGAGCAACCATATTTGTTATTTACAGACACAACCATTAAAACACTGCAACATAAATGTGTAGAAATGCTGAAAACTATTGTGAAACTGCCCTTCCGGAACTGCACTCCACTTTTAGATATAAAAAATCATTTAGGCCACTGGCACTTTTGTCTCTGCTTATATTTCGACACATGTTCCTGATACAGAAATGATAGAACACAGTTTCCCCCTGCATGTCTGTAGCAAAACACACCACTTGGATCATGCCATGATACTGTCAGTGAATAATCTGACAAACGCATTAACACTAGGAATATGCCTATACATTCTTTGGCGACACTTCACAGACGCTTTTTGACATTTTATTACTTCCGCCATTCTCGCCAAGTTCATTTAATCAAACAATTATCAACGTGGCATGCACACCCGAACATGTCAAGTCGATATAAATAGATTAATTTGGCAAAAGACCTAAGGCACAGGGACAAACCGGACAAAGCTTTTAAAATATTTTGGTCAGACTGTTTTAGGAAGTGTTACCTTTGACCCCGGTGAGAACGCTTCACTTCATAATATCAATGCGCTGTTTCATAAATTACTTAAGATGTGACCAGCAAAGGTAACATGTTTATGAAAATGGAGAAACAAGTAATATTTTAAATGTAAAGACATATGTCTCACATCCTCAAGCCACTGTACACAACGTTTCTTAGCATCAATAACGTGGATGCTCATGACGGAAGAGAAATAAGTGCATTGTTATTTCCATGGCTGTGATTCGGTCACAGCCGTAAAGATGGGAAGTACTTGTGACTAGCATGTTTATTTATTCGCTGTTCGACTAGTTTATCGTACTCAAAAGGCATGGGGTATTTATCTAACGTTACATCTAGGGTAATTTGTGACATTGAGTATCTCCGAGCTGGTCATCTTCAGTCAACTGGATATCATTTGTCTACAAATGTTAGCGAGCTATCTTCAGTTGCTACAGGACTGTTACTGAAGTGAGCACAATCAGTTAGCAAGATTTGGCTAACGTTAATCGAAGGACACGAAGCAGATGTTAAGGACGAAGCAGATCTCTTAAGAAGCAATAGGTTGTCTTGGACTGATTTGTTACTTGACTTTGTACTTAAATATCTACATCGACGTGTCCAGTTTTTGCACTGGAAAATGTCTTGGCTGCAAGGCAGCTAACATCGGCTAGCAAACGTAAACACTTGTTAGCTGCACATAGCTATCCTGCCTACGAACTTTTCAATGAATGGACAGTCTGGTTTCTTGGCCAAGGCAGCGTAATGTTTTCTGTTTTCAAGATAATGCTCATTAACAGACACCACTGACAAGGCATCGGTGAGAGTGAATCATTTCATGCAGTGTTTACCAGGTCATGATGAAGAAAACTTCTTGAACAACGGTGGGGAATATATATCGCAAGCGAACATGGATTCTGTGGCTAACAACAGTAACCTTATCGCAACACTGGTCGATTGGATTGCCAGCTAGCTGACAACAGCTAACCTGGCATCGACGAACATCTGGATCTAATGGAAAGTCCAACAATAACTTGAGTGCGGTTTCATCCTAAACACCCAATGGTGTCAACAGATCTATTACCAGGCGTTGTGCATTAAATGCGTTGCAATTTTAATGCATCTAAATGACATCTTGGTCTTGCCCTGTGCCTCAGGTAACGTTAGCTAACTCAACTCAACCTAGTGCGCAGGGGAGTGGTTGTGTGGACTGTTCGGCCCGCAGTTTCCTTGTGATGAAACAGGGCCGTAAAAAATAACTTTTTAAGGACGACGACTTGTAGTCATAGGACATATGTTTTGGACAAATTCCAGACATGCAAACCACATCTTAATGTAGGTGCCACAAACATGACGTGAACTGCGGTTGTTTTTGGCCAAGCGACTGTTGGACTGAAGACAAATCATGGAATTCTGCGGACACGAAACAGTTGTCGGAGTTCGTTGTTAAAACTAATCATGAGCAAAGACCGCGAATTGTTTTATTAGTTTTACCCATGAACTAAAGCCACAGCAGTGACTTTTATTGCAGGTAACGCTATTGTTAATGTTAGATTGACCAGATCCCATTAACCTACATCATGTCCATGTACGCCGAATTTGTACCTCCACCGGAATGTCCTGTTTTTGAGCCGAGTTGGGAAGATTTTTCAGATCCTTTAGGATTCATAAATAAGATTCGTCCCATCGCCGAGAAAACTGGGATTTGCAAAATTCGACCTCCAGTGGTAAGATTTTCATAAATATTCAGAACATGTAGGCCTAATGTATATTTAGCGTATCTTATTAAGTAATAGTGTGCATATTCATTCTGTAACTATTCTCGTTGGCTATGAACAACACAACTACAAAACATTTCAGAGGTCGAAGAGGATGTTTTCCTTCGTGCGGGCTATGGATTAATGAAGGCTATGTTTATAGCGAAGCCGACGTCATTTTAAAGTGCGGCCTAACATTGCTAGATTCTACCTTGAATTACACAAATCTATTTAAATGTGCTTTACCAATGTTATTCATACTAGACACATTCTCTATAAAACTCATGATCATTCAATTCACTCATCGGAGTTATGATCTTATTGTCAATCTTATTGTCCCTATAATTAGGTCTGTATATGCCGCCTGACATGGCTACCTCATCATATTTAAGACAACCAATTCATAAATTTGGCGTGTATATGTTTTGCATGTATGCTGCCTCTTATCGAATTTATAAAACTGACTAAATTTGAAGTACCCAAATAATGTAGCCCACTTTTAGTTCCAGTGCATTGCTTGTTATAGTAGGAGTTGTGTAAACAGATCTGGTGAAGGTTTAGCATATGGTTCTATTAAGCATGTTTTAAAGATCTTTTGCTGATGCTTGCCCCTCACGTGTTTCATTAAGAAGTTGGTCACTTTAAGTCGAGGAGGCTATATCCTATTTATGACCATATCTTCTTCTATATATTGATGTCATAATTATGCATGTTTGTCCCTCATTTAGCCTACATTTGGGCTAATCATGTTATTGACATGGGCAAGAATGAAGTCTTTTATCTGTGGTTTCTGTAGGATTGGCAGCCTCCATTTGCCTGTGATGTGAGAAATTTCCGCTTTACACCTCGTGTCCAAAGGCTCAATGAACTGGAGGTAATATACGATGACCCTTGTGAATGGTAGTCTAGATGTTGATGTGTCTACTGTTATGTCTAGTGGTGTCTATTGGGAGTTGTTAACCATAATCATTATGTTATTGCTATTATATTACTGTTTTCAATTATTCGAAAAACACCATTGTCACTGTTGTTTGGTCCTTGAAGTCAAATGCACATGTTTGTTTGTCTTTTCTTTACTGAACTGGATCATCTTTGTGATGCAAACATTCCTCCTTTGCTCTGTAGGCACTCACCAGGGTAAAGCTCAATTTCTTGGATCAGATTGCAAAGTTTTGGGAGCTACAGGGTTGCAGACTGCGCTTTCCTCACGTGGAGAAGAAAATCCTGGACTTGTACTTGCTTAGCAAGGTGAGAAAACAAACACCTCAGAGCCCTCCGTGATCCTTCATTTTATGTATTAAACGGTATATTAAGCAGAAATGCAATGGTATTGTAGCATTACTGTAGCAATGTATCAAGGATATCTCTGGATTGATTTTCTGAACATACTGTATAGTACAATAATATTGGTGATGATGCGGAGAGGATGCATGCAATGCATCCATGTACAGGATTGTCTGTGATTAATGTCTTTGAATGTGATGTTTGCATGAGTCAAAGACACACTGACCGTTTGTCTCTTGAGTGTATTTATAATCAGCTTGTCAGTGTAATGAAACATATTGTGCTTAATAATGACTGTAACATTGTAAAGAGAATTCAGTGCAGGGATATTCTGATATGAATGTGTACATTTAAAATATGCAGCATTTGAATAAGGTGTATCTATGTATGTATGTGTGTGTTTGGCTTACGCAGATAGTTTCAGCTGAAGGTGGTTTTGACACGGTGTGTAAGGAGAAGCGATGGTCCAAGGTGGCCAGTCGAATGGGCTTTCCTTCAGGGAAGGGGACCGGCTCCCTGCTTCGCTCTCATTTTGAGAAGATCCTGTATCCTTATGAGCTCTTTCAGTCTGGAGCCTCACTCACTGTAAGTGCCATGAACATGCCGGAGTAGATGTAGCATGCATCCCATGTAGAAAATCATTGTGTGATTTTTTTTCATTTTTCATATTTCATTTTTATTTTTTTGGAATAGAGTTGGCTCACTCTTATTATCATCTAATGTCATCTACATCATATCTTAATGGTTACACAAATTATTACTCACCAGCCTTTTAATGAAGTATTTTGTGAAAAAATACTTTCATCAGCCTAGAAAGTATTTCTTGAGCTTCATGGATGGTTTGTTTGTGTGATGACCCATCTTTAATTGGGGATTAACTGTGCTCGTTACACGCTGGGCTCCTCAGGGTCTTCAGAGACTGTATGATGAGGGAGAGGATACGGAGGACCAGGATGAAGGCATCGAGGGTGGAGCTGATGAGGATGAGGAAGAGGAGGAACGGGAGAAAGAGTGTCGTGATAGGGAGGGCCTGTGTGACCGGCCACAGAACAAGGACCAGCCTGCAACGGAAAGACGCTCCCGTCGTCTCAAATCTGAGGTGGGTACAGAGGATGATGAGACACCATACAGAGAGCACAGTTTTAAACTTTTTTTTCTATCAACCTGTTGCAATCTTAGTGTGTTGTATCAATTGTGAACTGACCTATGTAGATAGATACTTTATTGATCCCCAGGGGAAATTCAAGAAATGTCTCACTTGCTTTACAAATACAAGCGAGTTTAAGATTTGCACCATGTTAGTGACTGAGACCTTGTGCTGTTCTGTCTGTGATCGCCCTGGTCGTCATAGGGGCACATGATGGGAGTAATAGCATTATCCTTTCCTGTTGTGTAACACTCGGCTTATTCTGTCTTGCAAGACATGCTGGCTAGTGTAGGCGTAAATCCATCTCAGATGCCATGTGCTGATGCAGCACAAGGCTTTCTCAATCTGACGAGCTTCAATTTGGAGATACCTTTTGATTCCCTCCCCCCTGGAGCCAGTGAGGGGGGTCATCAGGAGCTGTTCTACTGGCCCACATATCTTAGATTCCCGGCTTTACAGTGGATACCAAAGGGGAACTGATGGTTTTCATTCTTGCAAGGTCTTGCTGCACTACTGGATATTTTCTTGAGGCATAACCTTGTCATTTTCATTCTGTACTTTTTATTATTATTATTTGCAGCGAGAAAACAAGGAGCCTAAAAGCCTGCAGATCTTTGGCAGCAGCCCTAAGATGGGGGGTTTAGAGATTGTTTTGGCTGGTGAGTCTTTTTCTCTTTCATACACCAACACTGTCTGTCCACTCACTGGTCACTCGCTGATTATATGGAACCGAGACGGGCGGAAGCCCATATGGTAACAGCACACAGTGGATTTTTCCCGGAAGTCAAATAGTAGATGAAGTGATTTCTAGATGGAGGAAATGGCTTATTGTACACTTCAGTGTTTGCTTACCTGTGCTGCTTTTGTTTACTCCAAAGATGACGCATTCCTCAAGAAGCAACGGCATCTCAAGGCCCAGGCTTTTGCCATTAAAATGCGACCACGCAAAGAAACCCTGGAGGTGAACTTTGTAAGTAGCACTTGAGGGGCATTTCTTTGATTGGTCAAATATACCTGTTTTGCATTTATGGAGCTTCCAAAAAAAGCTTGATATATTTTTAGCATTAGCTTTACCTTTATATGTTCTATAAAGCATATTGCATTGTTACACCCCCTCTATGCTTTGATAAAATCATGGCAACTTGCTGAGGTTGAGTAGAGAGAATATTAATATGAAATATGACATTGTAATTATGTTGAGAGAAGCTAAATTAACGGGCAGTCTGATATTATTATACGTACAGTAGCTTGTAGGTTATAAATTAAGTATAAACACTTACCCTGTACTTTGTTATTGGCTAAATGCTGTTAGCCTACAAGCCCGACTTGTTTAACAACATATTTAACATACACAACATACATACATGCCTTGGGATGGCATTGTGGTAATACTCATTAAACATTCATTACCTTGGTGTTTAGGGCAAATGTAGTCATAGCAACCAAGCCTACCAATGGGAGAGAAATGGAGGCTGTCATTAGAGACCCTTATTATTGTCTCTAATGATATGTTATAGTACCATTTATCATTACCTTTAGAAGTTCTACAGAATGTTAGACTTGTACACTATCTCACTGTGGGGGGTGAGTATCCAGGGTAGGCCAGGCCTGACATGCTTGTACTGTTTGACTGTGTCTTCCAGATTGATCTGTACCTGTGTCTGGTGTGTGGCCGAGGTGATGAGGAGGAGCGCCTGCTCTTGTGTGACGGCTGCGACGACAGCTACCACACGTTCTGTCTCATCCCCCCCCTGCAGGACGTCCCAAAGGGAGACTGGCGCTGTCCCAAGTGTGTGGCAGAGGTATGACGTCCCAGCATGCACATGGCCGAAACTGTACCGCGTTGCTTCACAGTGAGTTCATGCCATTGATTTGCACTGTTTTTCTGTATTTCCAGGAATGCAGTAAACCAAGGGAGGCCTTTGGCTTCGAGCAAGCTGTACGCGAGTACACTTTGCAAAGCTTTGGAGAAATGGCAGACCACTTCAAGTCAGACTACTTTAACATGCCTGTGCATGTGAGTGTAAACATCAACGAGAAGCTTTTTACTGGAATGTAATAGGTTGTTAAGCATTACTTGATGTCTAGTGCATTTTGTGCGCCACAGTTCTGCCATTGAATTCCTCCTTGTGTGTTGGCACACAGATGGTCCCTACAGAGCTGGTGGAGAAGGAGTTCTGGAGGCTGGTGAGCAGCATAGAGGAAGATGTCATCGTGGAGTACGGTGCTGATATCAGCTCCAAGGATGTGGGCAGTGGGTTCCCAGTCAGGGATGGGAAGAGGAGACTATTAGGAGATGAGGAGGTGAATATGACAAGCCTTTATTAAGACGGTTGTGTGCAGCCTGTACTTGTAGCTACAGAACAGGTACTATGTGAGTGCTGTGCTTCAAATGAATTGATCTGTTGCAGAAGCTTGATTGCTGCTTTTAGTATTGAGTTTTAGTCATGAACACTGTGCCTTTTTGAATTTAAGACAATAGAGCAGCGAGTCTAAATGTTTTTTTTTTCTCTGTCTGTAGGAGTATGCCAACTCGGGCTGGAACCTTAACAACATGCCAGTTTTGGAGCAGTCCGTTCTCACGCACATTAATGTGGACATCTCTGGTATGAAGGTGCCCTGGCTGTACGTGGGCATGTGTTTCTCCTCCTTCTGTTGGCACATAGAGGACCACTGGAGCTACTCAATCAACTTTCTGCATTGGTGAGGAAGCACAGACTACCTTGTCTGTTTGACAGGGCCTTCCACACTGTTGGACTAATATTTTCAAACCCTAGTTAAATATCATTTGTATTGGAGGAATGAGGTTATTTATTTGGAAGCCAAAGACTCTCTTGTAATACAAACGTGTCTCCTGTTAGGGGTGAACCTAAGACGTGGTACGGTGTTCCCGCCCATGCGGCGGAGCAGCTGGAGGCGGTGATGAAGAAGCTGGCTCCAGAGCTCTTCGACTCCCAGCCTGACCTGCTGCACCAGCTGGTCACCATCATGAACCCCAACATTCTCATGGAGCATGGTGTGCCTGTGAGTCTCGCCTGCAAGTGTGTCTCTGTGGGTCTGGGTCCGGGTGTGTCCGGGTCCGGGTGTGTCCTTGATTGTGTTTGTGTTTGGACTGTGTGATTGGCGTTTCAGTACTGTCCAATCATGTCCCATCCTGCAGGTGTTCCGGACCAATCAGTGTGCTGGGGAGTTTGTGGTGACCTTCCCAAGGGCATATCACAGTGGCTTCAATCAGGGCTACAACTTCGCTGAGGCGGTCAACTTCTGCACAGCAGACTGGGTACGTTGGGTTTTTGAGGCTGTTTGGGAGGGTTTTGATTTCAATACTCTATAGTGTCGTCAGTGCAAATCTGTAGTGCCAATGAAACTGTCTGTAAAGATGATACAGCCAGAGAGTCAGTGCTCATGAGCTGACATGATCTGATTCCAAACTTGTTGTGACTTCGCTCAGTTGCCTATGGGGCGTCAGTGTGTGGCCCACTACCGCCGCCTTCACCGCTACTGCGTCTTCTCCCACGAGGAGCTCCTCTGCAAGATGGCCGCCGACCCGGATAGTCTGGATGTGGAGCTGGCCGCGGCTGTGGTCAGGGAACTGGGCGAGGTGATTGAGGAGGAGACCAGGCTCAGGCAGGCTGTGCAGGACATGGTGAGTGAAGTGTTGGGATGGTCATACAAGTTATGGTATTGCATTACTTGAGCTACATTTGTAACAGATCGACTGTTAGAACAACTTTATTGTTACCTTCCCTTACTTCGCAGCAGTTTCCATCTACATTACATTTTTTTTCTTATTTTATTTGTTTTTGCTTAACATACTGACATGTTTATTGCATAGTACTGGAACCTGAAAATCATAAATGAGTGAATGAGCGTTTTTGATAGGAACGCGTAAGGATACAGTGTTCTTGATGAAGATCTGGACTTTCTCAGCCTGTGTTGTTGGTCTCTGCCTGCAGGGGGTGCTGTCCTCTGAGCAGGAGGTGTTTGAGCTGGTCCCAGATGATGAGCGACAGTGCCATCAGTGTAAGACCACCTGCTTCCTGTCTGCGCTGACGTGCTCCTGCAGCCCAGACCGTCTGGTCTGCCTCCACCACACCGCTGACCTCTGTGATTGTCCACTTGGCAACAAATGTCTCCGGTAATACAACACCCCACTTTAGCAAGTCCATACTAATGTAGTTCTTATTAAAGGATAAGTCTGTTTGAATGTATACGAAGATGTCTATGTACCTGTCTGGAAGCAGAACCCAGACCCATGTCAATACTGCTGACAGCTTTCTAGCTGCACTGTCAGTTGATACCATAATGGCCCCTAATCTAAATGTTGGGCAGAGTGCAAAGTTGATCAACTAGCAAAGTTTGCGTGCATGAACTATAGCTATTGTATGGCATGTGGGAGCATTGAGCTGACTAATCAGTGTTTTTGCGGTTAAAGTCTTGCCCATGGTGTTAAATTAGCAAATGGATTTAGCATAGTTATTAAATTAGCTCTAGTTAGACTGCACTTTGCCCATAATTCAAATTGGGACCCCCTGTCTACCTGTGAAATGAACCAAGATTGTGAGTTGTTTTGTGGTGGTGACTCTCTTTGTCTCTGCGCTTTAGATACAGGTATGATTTGGAGGAGCTTCCCTCAATGCTCTATGGGGTCAAGTCTAGGGCGCAGTCCTACGACACGTGGGCCAAGAGGGTAACGGAGGCACTGGCTGCAGATCACAAGAGTAAGAAAGGTAAGTCTGGCCGCCACAGCTTCAAGTCTTTCGAACTTGTCTGGGAATTTGTCTTGATATTTACATTCTGGATTATCCAGTTGGGTTGGTCGGCGCTGCGGTCTTGGCTCAGTCTCTAGAAAGATCTGGATTTTCAGGCTTCCCCTTCAGGTCGCCCCACTAGTCTTGTACCTGATTGTAAGCTTTTGTGGTCTGTGACCGTCACTCTCTCCCTATAGACCTGATTGAGTTGAAGGTGATGCTGGAGGACGCCGAGGACAGGAAGTACCCGGAGAACAACCTCTTCCGCCAGCTGCGAGAGATGGTGAAGGAGGCTGAGACGTGCTCCTCAGTAGCACAGCTGCTGCTCAGCCACAAGCAGAGGCACAGGTCCATTTTATTCCCTATTTAGCTGTTTGTGCTAGCTCACATTCATAGGAGTCCTTCAAATATGTTTTGCACCAATGTATTCTTTTATAAAGTCATTTATAAAGCCATTTGTTCAGTTTAGAAGGTCCTTAATGTTTTTTTTTTGCCTGAGCAGGCAGCGGCCTGAGGTGAGCCGCACACGCAGCAAGCTGACGGTGGAGGAGTTGAAGGCATTTGTGGAGCAACTGTTTCGCCTGCCCTGTGTGATCAGCCAGGCTCGCCAGGTCCAGGTCAGTCACCTGGACCACCCTGACATGGCTTTGTCCACTCTATAGTGCAGTGCGGATAAATGCGGCCAAATGATGGGAAATTGAAAGTAAACCCCTAAACAACACTTCCTGGCTCTCTGTCAAACAGGAATTACTGGAGAACGTGGAGGAGTTCCACGAGCGTGCTCAGGAGGCTCTGGCCGACGAGACGCCCGACTCGTCGAAGCTGCAGGCCCTGCTGGACCTGGGTGCGGGGCTGGACGTGGAGCTGCCGGAGCTGCCGCGGCTCAAGCAGGAGCTGCAGCAGGCGCGCTGGCTGGACGAGGTGCGCCTCACCCTGGCCGAGCCCCAGCGGGTCACCCTGGAGCTCATGAAGAGGCTGATCGACTCGGGAGTGGGGCTGGCGCCGCACCACGCCGTGGAGAAGGCCATGGCTGAGCTGCAGGAGATCCTCACGGTGTCGGAGCGCTGGGAGGATAAGGCGCGCGCCTGCCTGCAGGCCAGGTAAGGCCCAACGACATCACACACCTATGTACTATTGACCAGTCTGGCCCACTTGTGCACGTGAGCATGGACTGTATACTTTACAGGCTTTTGTGTTTACCAAATGAATCACTCTTTTGTGTGGCACTACTTCTGAAATTGAGCAATAATGTCTGGCTGATGACTGTTTTTATAACACTCCCATGTCCATTGTCCAACTGAACTCTTTGGGTTCAGGGCTTTATTAAAATAATGTTTGAATGTTTTTTTGCTCCTCAGACCCCGCCACAGCTTGGTAACCCTGGAAAGCATAGTCATCGAGGCCAAGAACATTCCTGCATACCTTCCCAATGTGTTAGCACTTAGGGATGCTCTGCAGAAAGCCAAAGAGTGGACTTGCAAAGTAGAAGCCATACAGGTACCAACACCTCTCATGACATGACATTGAGATCTATTTATTTATTTATTCTTTGGTTTACATGTCGAAGTTCTTTTCAAAACCTGATGCACTCAGTTTTAGCATGTTTGCTATGTATGCTATGGATGTTTTAGCATGTATGCTATGTATGCTATGGATGTTCCTGCATAGATGAGGACTTGTTAACCTGTGTGCTCTCTTTCTGGGTGTGGCAGAATGGGACTAACTACGCGTACCTGGAGCAGCTGGAGAGTCTGCTGACGAGGGGGCGCTCCATCCCTGTCCGCCTGGACCCCCTGCCGCAGGTGGAGTCCCAGGTGGGTTCAGCCAGAGGGTGGAGGGAGAGGACGGCCCGCACCTTCCTCAAGAAGAACTCCACCTACACCTTACTGCAGGTGAGCAATCAGGACGTTCCGCCTCATCGGGACACTTGACGTGGATTTCTGTGTTGCACCTGCTTGAGAGAGTTTGTTTTCGTTTTAGTTGAGTTTATTTGTTTAGCACAAATTAGTACATCTGTGCAAGGCAGGAACGAAGCCTAGAGGCTTGTACAGAGTTCCACGCCTATTGACAAGTCATGTTAACATATTGACATGCAGGCTAAACATATAAATAATATGTTTGATCCACAATAAGGAAGCATCGGAAGCAAAATGATTAGAATCAAAGCAAAACGCAGGAAGAAAAAGACATTCTGTCAACAATGGATGTAAAGCATTTGTTTGTGTTGTGCAGGTCCTGAGCCCACGAGTGGACATCGGCATTTACGGGAACAGCAAAAGCAAGCGCAAACGGGCCAAGGAGCTGCTGGAGAAGGATCGCGGGCTGGAGCTGGAGGGCCTGAGCGACCTGGACGAGTCTCTGGAGGAGATCCGCGACCCGGCGGCCGTGGTGGCGGCCTTCAAGGCCAAGGAGCGGAAGGAGGTGGAGGCCATGCACGCGCTGCGCGCCGCCAACCTGGCCAAGATGGCCGCGGCCGACCGCATCGAGGAGGTCAAGTTCTGCCTGTGCCGCCGGACGGCCAGCGGCTTCATGCTGCAGTGCGAGCTGTGCAAGGACTGGTTCCACGGCGCCTGCGTGCCCTTGCCCAAGAGCAGCTCGCAGAAGAAGCTGAGCGCCACCGGCTGGCAGAGCAGCAGCAAGGAGTCCAAGTTCCTGTGCCCGCTGTGCCAGCGCTCGCGCCGGCCGCGCCTGGAGACCATCCTCTCGCTGCTGGTGTCCCTCCAGAAGCTGCCCGTGCGCCTGCCCGAAGGCGAGGCCCTGCAGTGCCTGACCGAGAGGGCCATGAGCTGGCAGGACCGCGCGCGGCAGTCGCTGGCCACCGACGAGCTGTCGTCCGCTCTGGCCAAGCTCTCCGTCCTCAGCCAGCGCATGGTGGAGCAGGCGGCCCGTGAGAAGACTGAGAAGATCATCAACGCTGAGCTCCAGAAAGCCGCCGCCAACCCTGACCTGCAGGTGAGGCTCCGCACAGTGGGATCCCTGGAACTCTTGCATTATTTTATTTTCTATTTTCATCTATAAAGTTAGTCATGCTTCAGTTTACAAATACTACCAACTCTGATGTCACTGCCTTTGGTAATGATGTGTTTGTGATTATGGTACCAGGGTCACATTCAGACGTTCCAGCAGGCAGGCTTCAGCAGGGCTACCTCACCCAGGCCGTCTGTGGACTATGATGATGAGGAGACTGATTCAGATGAAGACATCCGGGAAACCTATGGTTATGACATCAAGGTATATAGAACATCTAGAAATGCTCTCAGTTTATACAGAGGAAAGGAAATTTCAACCCAAAAATGCATGTTGTGCCTTTCATATAATGGCAAGGAACACTGACATGTTACTCCTACACCTGTTGTCGTCCAGGACCCGGGGGAGGTGAAACCCTACCTGTTCTGCGACGAAGAGATCCCTGTGAAGTCTGAAGAGGTGGTCAGTCACATGTGGCCTGCAACGCCCTCCTTCTGTGCTGAGCACGCCTACTCCTCAGCCTCCAAGTCATGTGCCCAGAGTATGTACAATAAACACATACCATAGCCAAGCTCCTTTAAAATGAGATGTTTTATGCGGTTTATATTGGTCAGATACTCTTCTTGATTTTTTTTTTTCAAAGGTGTGTTGTTGGAATGGAATATACACATAAGCTCCGTGTTAGCAAAACGTTTTTTTTTTTCATTGTCACAAAAACTGAAAAATGAAACGAACAAATGTGAAGATTCCTGAGAAATAATACCAATTCTGCGGAAGTGTACAGCATGTGCTTTCCCTTTGTGTGATTTGCCTGATAATGAGGCACTCGTAGTGAATGCAATGTTGGTGTCCAGGTGCAGCCACCCCTCGCAAGCAGCCCAGGAAGACCCCTCTGGTGCCACGCAGCCTGGAGCCCCCGGTGCTGGAGCTGTCGCCGGCGGCCAAGGCCCAGCTGGAGGAGCTGATGATGGTGGGGGATCTGCTGGAGGTGTCCCTGGACGAGACCCAGCACATCTGGCGCATCCTGCAGGCCACACACCCACCCTCGGAGGAGCGCTTCCTGCAGGTCATGGAGGTAGGGGTTGCGGTGTGATGGCCTCTCGCTGTGACCACCGGCTCGTTGGCTTCGGAGCCAGCTGGTGAATCTGTGTCCGTGTCTGAGCAAAACACTCAGCAGGTGGACAAAATTGGGGCAGCTTGCACAATGCTTTTCACCTATAGAAGTCATTGCATAACAAACCCAGCAGAGTTAAACAGTGTTAGCATGCCTGTTTAGTTTGTGCGATAGTAGTTTAATAGAAACATGCAATCATAGTTGTTTGATATGAGGTATTTCTGTGGAGTTACAACTAAAATATAAGTTATATACTATAAAAATAAGAGTTCATCATTGACACCCAGAGAATAACCTCAAGACTTTTAAACTGATCCTTAGAGGCAAAATGTGAAATCATAAGAACTATTATTGACAAATCTGGTCTGCAGTTTATGTAATAAACAGTCTCAGTGTCCTGGCCTCTGGTGTAAACAATGGACGTCAGACATAAATAGTGGATGAAGCACAAGAGGGGTTTGCTGTCTCTCCAAATCTATTCTTCATTCAAGCCTGTGTCTGTCCACATGTCCTGAATGTACTTTCTTCCCAAACGTCAACAGCCGGAGGAGACCATGATGGAGAAGCCGGTGAAGCTGAAGCTGAAGGACTCTGTGAAGAAGCGCAAGAGGAAGCTGGAGCGGGCAGAGCAGCACCTGCTGATGACCGCAGGCGGAGGCGAGGGCCGAGCCAGGTCCAAGGAGCTCAAGCGGAGCGCGGAGGGCCTCAGCAAGCCCAAGAAGAAGAAGCTCAAGCTGAACATGGACAAAGCCCGCGAGCTGAAGCTGCTGGCCAAGCGCCTGGCCAAGGAGGAGAAGGAGAGGAAGAGGAAGGAGAAGGCCGCCGCCAAGGCCGAGGCCGTCAAGGAGGGTCTGGAGAAGAAGAGGGAGAAGAAGATCCTGGACATTCCCTCCAAATACGACTGGTCGGGAGCAGAGGACTCCAATGACGAGAATGCGGTGTGTGCAGCCAAGAACTGCCAGCGGCCCTGCAAAGATAAGGTGAGTTCAAACAGGTAGCCTCGAATGGAAACCATGCTCCAACGCTCTGTCTGCACATGAATTCTGTTGCATCTCACTCTAAAGCAGTGATTTTTCAACCTTTATGCCCCCAAGACCCCCCTGTGTCAAACTGATGGTACAAGGCAACCTTTTGAGCAATGTTGCTGGACCATGTTCTTGAGTATTGCTGCTCTGGCATGCTCCCATTGATATTGGGCAACTATTGCTTTTTGGAGAACATAAATCGTCTGTAGGCAAATTACCATGGTCATCTGATTAGAACTCCTAGAACTCATGGAACTGGTTATGTGGTTGCCCAGCAACATTGTTCAAAGAGTGGCTCTTTGTATCATCAGCTGTAAGTTGCTGCAGCTATCACAAGCAGAATCCACCCTCTCCATGCATGTTCTCCATTTTATATCCACACATAAGCCAAAGACTATTGTTCTTTATGAACAACTTTAAAACCTAATATGAATGCTCTATATTTCTTGACTCATTTCTATTTAGAATTCCATTTGAATGAGTTTGGATGTTTATTCAAAAAGCTCTCCTTACAATTATGTGTATTACATAAAGTCTTAAAATGAAATAATTAAGCTGATTATTTGAAATAATGTACTAGAATTTCAAGGCGCCCCTTGCAGCTCTCTGAGGCCCTTTTGGGTGTCCCGGCCCCCTGTTGTGAACCACTGCTTTGAAGGATATTTTTATTTCCATTTCAAAGCTTAAATTATAAAAGTAAATATAGAAATGTTTTGTTGGACTATTTGTTTGAGATCACTGTTGTAAAGTCGTCTGATCATCTAAGATTGTACTGTAAAATACATTTTTAAATATAGTCAAGTTTATCAGTATAACAGAAGATACCTTCTGGTTGTGAAACTGTATAAAAGGTTATGAAATATTCACAGCTTTCTATCAACCTTGCTGTTTGGAAAAGTTAGGAAAAGTTAGGGAGCTACATCCCTCCTGATATTTGTAATAAGTTGTGCTGAGCATCTTCACCAGGTTGTGCATCATATCTAGCAATAAACACCAAATGACCATCCAAATAGTTTCCCTACACTTCCCTACCCTTCACTCAAACTAAAGTATAAAACACATATATTTAATTGTTTAATATCTAAACTTATTTGAGACCAATCTTATTTGTGTAGGCCTAAATCAGAAATTGAGAATCTAATTTTTAAGTCATGTTTCTATGTGTGCTTAGCTATGAGCTGTTCTATAACAACCATTTACCGAATGTTTATAGTTGCTCGCCCTCCAAGACACTTTTTAGCTGGTGGGTGTGCAGAGGTGATTGTCCAAACCTGTATGGAGCGGTTGAGTCATGCCATGTGCCGTTTCTGAAGGAGGCTTGTGAGGATATGACTGCTGACCAGTGGATGCTAGTGAATGCTGTTTGCATGAATATTGTTTAACAGAGGCCAACAGGGTTCATTGTCCTCCAAGTTATCAGAATTAGCTGATTTTCTCCTGTTCCAAATATAAGGGTGACATTTTTTTTTGTGTTTTTATAGACTGTTGCACAAGTGCTCTAATCAAATGATCATGCAAGTATAAATTGACACCCTTTAGTTAAGCTTTTTGAGGGATGACATAAAAAAAAGAATAAATGCATTTGCAACTTTGGAAAGATCAGTGAATATCAACAGCTGATAACAGCACTGGAACACCTTAAGGAGAGTTACACATAACGTATTAACAGGAAAGGCAGCACAGTGAGGACCTAATTTGAAGCAAGTTCTCTGGTTAATCTGTACCTTGTTTGTTGTCAGTCATTTCATCTTGTCAGGAACACTGACAAATTCATAGACATGGCAAAACATAGCACACTGAAATATGTCAAATCCTTGTTATAGTTATACACCACATGTAGTGTTCAGATTGATTGGATTCCACCGAATGTGGTTTCATTAACACTTTGATCTCTGTTTTTGAGTGAATATAACGTTAAAATTGACTGGTATTTATTAAACGCTTTTATCCAAAGTGATGCAGACTCGCGATTGCGGATTTGGAATCTTATCACGTTACTGCAGCTCCACCACGCCTGTTGGTCTATATGGTGCTGTGTTCAGTGCTAATGCTTGTGCTTTGTGTGTGTGCCACAGGTGGACTGGGTGCAGTGTGATGGCGGCTGTGATGAGTGGTTCCACCAGGTGTGCGTGGGCGTCACCTGCGAGATGGCCGAGAACGAGGACTACATCTGCATGGCCTGCCAGCGCACGGCCGCCGGGCCGAGCGGAGCTGGCCAGATGTTGAAGGTCGCCATGGAGACCGTGGTGATCACGGCGCCCATCATCTGTGCCGGCTCAAGCCCGGCCATCTCCCATCCCGAGCCCGAGGAAAGCAGCTAGTGCAGAGCAGCGTCCAGTCGGAGGAGGATCCAGACGGAGGAGGATCCGCGCGCTAAAAGCCCCGCACACGCCCCCTGCTACCACGGAGCACGCCCAGGCCAGACTGGACGCCTTGAGGGACCCGGCCCACGTGGCTCCCGCTCGGGCAGCTCACTACAGGGTGGCGGGCGTTTGGTGATTGGTGAAGACGGGCTGCACGGAGGAGTGACCGATGGGGAGGTGGGACCAGCAGGCCAAGTGAAGAGTCAGGACTCCCAACCCTCGGACACTTGAACATGGATGGCTGTCAGATGCCACGGGGAGGGTTGGCTGGACAGATAGCAGGCCAAACTATCGAGGTGTCCAATTTTCTCTCGTCAACTAACTCAATTGTGAATTGCTCAGTTGTCCTTCATGTCCTGTTTTGGGGGTTTTGTTGTAAATATTGTCTGTCCACTCAGACTAAACGGCCCCCTCCATGTGTTTGCCTGAGCTGAACTTTTCCCCCCGCATCCAACAATAAATCTCATCAGAATGGAGACGGAACATTTGAACTTTTTGTATGAGTCCAGCGATGGTCCTTTCTGTAACCTAGCACCTGTACCCACAGACCCCCCCCCCCCCCCCCCCCCCCGCTGCCGCCGCTGCTGCGCAAAGGAAGCAGTACAATAAGCTGTGCTCGTCTGCCTCTGCCCAGCGGTCATCATGAACCATACTGCACGACGGCCACTCAACAAGCTCACCTGTTTGTCCAGCCCAGAGCCAGTGTGTAGGACTAGGAAAAACAACACTTGTATGTAGTGAAGGTATTTATAATGTAAATAGGTTTTAAGGAATTAATGATCGGATGTGGCTGTTTTCTCACCTTTATTAAAATATTCTTAGCCAGATGAAACCTTTTCTCAGAGGAGTGTTTTTATTCACCTGAGAGAGATGTTTTTGTATTTGCAGCATCTATTAGTTCTGTTTGTTAGTGGCTACAGGGAGGTCAGAAACGTGCTGGTGTCACGAGTGCAATAGAGTATTTATGTGTACATCTAATGGATAACTCATTTCAGTGTTTTTAGTCAGCAGTGTAGTAAGTGGCATGGCATGGAACGTGACCTGTCTTATTGTATGGGAAGTGTAACACAACGTTTTGTACAACACAAAAATACTCAGTCTAAAACTTAGATCAGACCAGTGTTGGTGATTACTGAATATTGATGTTCTGTTGGAAATCTATAATGGTTTAAATTAAACACAATGAACGTGTGTTTCAGCAGGGTCAACTAAGAATGAAAATGAACTAGTTTAAACCGACTTACACTGCATCTGCCCCCCTCATTCCTACAGGAGTAGGGGAAGGAGGAGGGGCTGGAGTGGAAGAGCGATGTATGTTATACAAGAAAGACTAAGGACAGTTTTATTATTGTTTTTTTTTTTTTTTATGTTTTTGTCACAAATCTGATGACTGCATATGACTACAGAGTAATTTGGTATAGTTCCAACCTTATCATATCTCATACGCTTCGTCTTTAATGTGAATTCTTATGCACAATAGTGACTAAAGTGTGTATCCCATTTCATCAAAGATGGGTCAAAAAGTGAAACCAATGCTGACATAAGTTTCAGTGTTCTAACACCATAGCAGTGGACAGGTCCTCAAAATGGATACTTTCAACTGAAATGTTTAATTTAAAAGGTCAGCAATTACTGTTTTACCACATGTTCCTGTTTGAAGAATCATCCGGTCCTAGTCTAAAGCAGGTTATTTCCAGATTAGGTCAGGTGTTATGTTACGACTTATTGACCTCACTTTAATTTAGGGTCTTGGGGTGGGACCAACCCTAGTCACCTGACTTACTTCATTCATTTTGATAAATGATTGATGCTGCGCTGTCAAAGAGAGGTGGTGCTTTAGAGTAAGGAGGAGGAGGAGGAGGAGGAGGAGGAGGAGAGGAGCCACATTGCTCCTCTGTGTAGGTTGGGCTTAATCTTAGGAGAGAACTCCCACCTCCACGACTGAGGCGTTAAATTCTGAATATCTGTTCACCTCTTTTGATGTCAAGCCAGAATCTGGAGGCAGAGCCAGACAAGACGCAATGAAAGGTAAGTGCTGCTTAAGTGTTGCCCCACATATTCAACTGCATCCACACTTTCTTTAATTGTTGTTTTAATGTGTTTGAATGCTCTCTTGTTGGGCCAGGACTAACAGATATGAGATAAAAAGATGTGTATATATATTTAGCAATGCAACATGTATCATTTCTTACTTTCTGTAAAACGCACAAGTACTATGCACATCTGATGAAAGCTTCAACATGAAGAATGTCATAATGAGTGTCTTTATAGCATCTTTTCTTTGGTTCATGCAGGGGACAAAGTAAAAGCAGGTCCTCCCAATGGAGCAAATAAGAACATGTCCAGTCCTTCAGTTCAGGATGACAAGATGCAGGAGAGAGGCCAGTGGAGCAACAAGCTGGAGTTTCTGCTGTCGGTTGCTGGGTCCATCATTGGGCTGGGGAACATGTGGCGCTTCCCTTATCTGTGTTACAAGAATGGTGGAGGTTTGCTTCAATGTCAACTCTGTCCTCTTCCTTATACTGTATGAATGCACATACACATGCACTTCTTATGATTATTAATCCATTATCTAGAATAATACAGTATGTTGTAAGTGAAGTGCTTTTGTAGGTGTTCTCTTGGACATCCCTGTTTAGACAGACTTTGGGGGTAAGGTCAAAACTTCAGAAGTCAAGGAAAGGCACAGCTGTTGTTTGGACTTAGTGGCCAGGGTCTCACAGCAGCTGTCCCTGAGGGGATGTATTGTTGCTGTTTGAGGATCTTTAATATCCGGTCATTGACAAACTACATGCTATGTGTAGGGTTAATGCTTTTAATTATAGTCTTGTGAATATCTATAATCAATTTTTTTTCATATATGTTTTTATTTTATATTGTTATGACATTCTAACACTTCATTTTCAGGTGCATTTCTCATTCCATACCTGATTTTCCTTTTCACCTGTGGAGTACCACTGTTTTTTCTGGAGATTTCTCTCGGCCAGTTCACCAGTGAAGGGGGCATCACCTGCTGGAGAAAGATTAGCCCACTCTTTGAGGGTATTTAAATAATTAAACAATTACTTTACCCTTGCAGTGACAATAAAAAAAAAATAATAATAAAAAAAACATACCTTTCTTTGCTGCGTTGTATATTGATCTCATCATGTTGACCGAAGATATTCTGCTGCAGCATTCATTGTATAATGTTATGTTCTGTCTCATACATAGGTCTTGGTTATGGTACACAGGTCATTGTCTGCCTGTTGAACTTCTATTACATCATTGTTTTGGCGTGGGGCATTTTTTATTTTTACTTCTCTTTCTCTTGGGATCTACCATGGGCCTCTTGTAACAACACCTGGAATACTGGTAAGCATGCCTAGGTTGAGATTTAGAAGGGGAGAACAAATATTAGTTTAAATTATTGATGACTTTAGTTTCTCCATGTTATCCATATTGACATGATTCACTGCACTGAATTTATTTAAAGAGACCTGTGTGGAGTTTCAAAGAAGAAACGAGTCTGTGAACATCACCCTACAGGAAAATGCTACCTCTCCTGTCATGGAATTCTGGGAGTAAGTACTTCGATCTATGACCAAATAAAACCAAAAAATTAAACAACAAACTAATGTAAAGAGAATGTCTCTTTTGTATCCATTATGTAAACAGGAGAAGGGTATTGCGGCTTTCCCCAGGAATTGACCATATGGGGTCATTAAACTGGGATCTGGCTCTCTGTTTACTTATTGCTTGGGTCCTGTGTTACTTCTGCATTTGGAAAGGAGTTAAGTCAACTGGAAAGGTAGGATTTATGTTCATAATTCATTTTCTAAATTTCATCTAATCTTGTCCTCATATTTTTATGTTATTCATGATGACATAAGTAAAAACATCTTCTGTTGTTATATTAAAATTGATTAAATCTTTTGTTTCTTCTACAAACATTTTTCTTGTAGGTTGTATACTTCACTGCCACCTTTCCTTATCTCATGTTGATCGTTCTACTAATCCGAGGCGTTACTTTACCTGGAGCTTACCGGGGAATTGAGTTCTACCTCTATCCTGATTTGGGACGTTTAGCAGATCCACAGGTAGAGTAGAACTGTACCATCACTCCACTATGATTGTGGTATTGCATAAATTGCGTAAACCAAATTTTTTTTCAGTTTGAGAAGTATTATGTAGTTGTAACCTATAATTTGTTGTATTTACTGATTTACTATAACATACAGTTTTTTTGGCCAATTGTTCTTCAAGTTGAAAAGAACTCCTGCAGGTGCAGGTCATCTCCTTATGGTTCTCTGCTGGGAATAAACATGTCCTCTGTGTCCATCTGTGTTCAATACTGTGGCTGAAAAAGAGGAAACCTCTTCCTATGTTGCATAATAGTGCCTCTTTTAAGCTGATTAAATGGCATGCTCCCCCTTCGATTTAAAAAGTCACAACAACCCCCCCTCCCCCTTTTTAAAAAAAAAAAAAAAAAAAAACAACTTCGGGTATCCAGTCAATAAACCGTAAACAGAAATTTAATTCCAAAGAACCTTATTTTAAAAGGTTTCAACTCGTTTTAGTGCACTTTCCTGCATGAAAGTTCAGTGTTAATCTAGTGCATCGCTGGTGTTTTCAAAGAGCTTTGCAGGAACTCGTCCAAAGTCTTGTGTTTGTCTACAGGGTGTTTGAGCCTGTTGGACTGCCAGCACTAGATCCTGCAGCCTTCGCCTGCCCAATGAAAAGAAATCCTCAGGGCAGGTACATCTTCCTTAGCCCGGGCCATCCTTAGCTCACATTCCCTTCTCCCTAGGTGATGGCTATGGTTGTGCGTTAATCAATGCGAGACACAAAGCAATCTGGTTTGCAATTGCTCGTCTGGTGTGACAGTTATAATAAATAATTAATTGACCCCTGGGAGAGGACATACACCACATGGACTCTTATTTTGTCCTACCTCCGTTGCGTCTGGAGAGGGCAGTAAGAATAATATAAAATCTCACTCGTTTCCAGGAAGGTATAAACTTACGACTAATCTGTATTTGAAAATGATGTACGAGTTCTGCTGATTCATCTGTATTTCAACAAATCGGAACATTTTCACTGTTTCCTGAAGTGATACATTAATGTTAACAAGTCGGTGTTGTAGCAGATCAGTTTTGTACTAAGAACAGAGACATAGTATATCAGGAGATTTGATTTTGACCAGACAGCAATTATTTCTCGTTATAGGTGTGGATGGATGCAGGCACCCAGATCTTCTTCTCATATGCTATTTGCATTGGATGCTTGACAGCACTGGGAAGTTACAATAAATACAACAATAACTGCTACAGGTCAGTCACAGTCAAGTTTGTCAAACTGTTTTGGGTACCTCAAAATAAATCTTAAGTTTACTTAAGTTTCTACATTTTCAAGCTGATTGTGTTCTGTTTATGTTTGCTCTTCATGTTGTATTGCAGGGACTGTTTGGCCTTGTGCTTTCTCAACAGTGGAACAAGCTTTGTGGCTGGCTTTGCCATTTTCTCCATCTTGGGTTTCATGTCTTATGAGCAAAATGTTCCCATTTCCGAAGTTGCCGTATCTGGTGTGTATACAGTGTGGAAGTATATTTTTTGTCTTATTTCATTGGATGTATGCCTTTCGAGTCACTCTACTCTGTGGGGATGTATTAGGGTTTAAAGTAACTGCCTATTCTTGATACTTCTCAGGCCCTGGGCTTGCCTTCATTGCCTACCCACGTGCTGTGTCTATGATGCCATTCTCTTCACTGTGGGCATGCTGCTTTTTCATCATGATTATCTTTCTGGGGCTAGACAGCCAGGTATATGTCAATCAACAATGTAGTTCTCATTGTAAAAAATATGTTTGATATATACAGTGTATGTTTAAATACAGTTGAATATAAAAAAATATATATATTTTGTTTTTTACATTTCTCTGGTGTTTCCTCTAGTTTGTGTGTGTGGAGAGTCTGGTGACGGCTGTAGTTGATATGTATCCAGCTGTGTTCCGGCAAAAAAACCGCAGGGAGGTCTTCCTTTTGGCCCTGTCATTTATGTCCTTCTTGGTAGGGCTGGTCATGCTTATGGAGGTAATGGAGTTTCCATTCACGATCTGAGAATTGCATAAATCAGTTTCTTAATTTGCTCCATCTGGCATCTGCAGCAAACAAGCGAATCTTATCAAGATGGCTTACAGGTTTGGAAAACGTGTCTTTCCACAGGGTGGCATGTATGTCTTCCAGCTCTTTGATTACTATGCTGCCAGTGGCATGTGTCTTCTCTTCATGGCCATTTTTGAGTCCGTTTGCATTGCATGGGTGTATGGTAAGTGGAATGTGAAATAATATAATAATCCTCTAGAACTTGAACAATCTATTTTATTTCATATTAAGTTAGGGATATCTTATTGCTATTTTAGGGGCTGATCGTTTCTATGACAATATTGAGGACATGATTGGATACCGTCCAGGACCTATGATAAAGTATTGTTGGAAGTTTTTCACTCCAGTGACCTGCATTGTGAGTACTTATTTAGAATGTCGGCAGAGCCATGTTGCACAGAAATACTTCAATATTGTCAAAATGTTACTGACCAGTGGCCAGAGTATTAGGTAAATCTTCTCTTCTAAGCGGACTGCTGTGGTAAGAAGTTTACTTTTGCTTATGCTTTGTCTATTGCAGGGCACTTTTGCTTTCTCCTTAATTAAGTATACTCCTCTGAAGTACAATAATGAGTATGTGTATCCGTGGTGGGGTTATATGGTTGGCTGGCTTTTGGCTCTGTCCTCCATGGTCTGCATTCCACTCTGGATGATCTTCAAAATCTGCACCACAGAAGGAACTCTGAGAGAGGTATGGTTCAGATTATTAAAAGTGTAATAATCACATATTCAGCAACCGTGCCATAAGTCTCATGGTGGTTTGTTTTCCATCCCCATATAGCGTATTCAGAAGCTCACAAAAGCCTCCGAAGATTTACCCAGAACAAGGAAAGAGCAGGAGAAATTACTGGCTATTTTTGCCCCAGAGGGTGAACAGACTATGTCTTACAAAGCTGGCTATGCTCCTGTCGGCATGGAGGACTCTAAATGCTAGTTTGGGGATACATGGGCACAACTTTAAGAATTTTACAAGCCTCTTCAGTGGTTCCTCTGTTTGTGACGCTTTGCATGCAGCAACAAGATGGGAGTAAGACTAGACAATTGAATATCGAAGGCTTTTATTTTTCCATTCAGGTGTTTCTGTGCTTTCTTCATTTCTTTGACTTTTTAAAACCTCATTAATGCATAGCAGTTTAATACATGAGTACATTTTGGTACTAATGCTGGGCCTAATGGTTTTTTTTTCTTAATGTGTTGAAGACTTCATTCATTTTTCTCACGTTGTAAATGTAGCCTAATGGTGCACAGGTAGAATAAGCAATTATCCTTGTAATGTACATTTATATGTAAAATGGAAATTACAAGTTTGATTAAAAAATGTTTTAAAATGTCCATGTTTTAATTGCCTACTTTTTACAAAGCCTAGGCTAGGCCTACAAAGAAACCGTCCTTAGTTTAGCCAAAACTGTTCATAGGCGAAACTCGCATGCCGCCGACTAAGCTGAACAAACGAGCTAAATCTATCTATAAATTACAGGAACGTCTGTCTGTTTGTTGTTTGCCTGTGTGTGTCTGTTATTCGCATCTCTCTAACCGATGGCCTGATTGATTTCAAATGTGGCAGGTGTCTTGCTACGGGCACAAGTAGGCCTAAGTGCAGTGCCAAGTTTGAAGTTTGGATATGAAATGTAAAAGATATTGTTAAATGATCTATATATCGGTAAAATAAGCACACATTGGCTTTCTCCACTCTACTGTTTCCACTCCCCCTCTCACAATAAGCTCGCATATCATTCAGTCGAACCGTTAGTCCGATTGATTTTAAACTGGATAGGTGTCTGGCTATGGGCACGAGTGCAGTGGCAAGTTTGATGTTGTTTGGATAAGTAATGCAAAAGATATTGTTAAATATATCGGTAAAAGAAGCACACATTGGCTTTCTCCACTTTACTGTAGCCACCCCCTCTCACACGAGAGGCAGTAGCAGCAAAAACTGTCCTGTCCTGTTACCAGTGTCTCGAGACACCCAGCCACTGTCCCGAGTAGTGTCCCGAGACACCCAGCCACTGTCCCAAGACTGTCCTGTCCTGTTAGAAGTGTCCCGAGACATCCAGCCACTCTCCCGTGACACACAGCCACTGTCCTGTGACTGTCCTGTCCTGTTACTAGTATCCTGAGATGCCCAGCCACTGTCCTGTGACTGTCCTGTCCTGTTACTAGTATCCTGAGATACCCAGACACTGTCCTGTGACTGTCATGTCCTGTTAATCGTGTCCCTAGACACCCAGCCACTGTCCCGAGACAGAGATGGTTAGAGTCGAAACTGTGCTGTACTCTTGTCGCTGTCCTGTGCCACTCGCAGTACCGTCTTGCGGATGTTGTCCTGTACTTCGCAGCACTGTATTGCGGAAGTTGCTTAGTGGCATGTAGCGCTGGCTTCCGGAAGTTGCGTAGTGGCATGTTTTTGTCTATATAGTGAGGTGGTTAGAGCACTGAGAACTGTACTGTACTGTTGTCGCTGTCCCAGCTGTTGTCCTGTGCCTAAAAGCACTGTCTTGTGGACATTGCCATATTGTGGCATGTAGCGCTGTCTTGCGTAAATTGTGTTAGGGTGTGTAGCGCTGTCTTGCTAAGATTAAGATACGTATATTATTCTTTTTTAAAACTAGATATTTTTTTGTTTAGCTAGCACTGTCTTGCGGAAGTTGTGATGTGCCTCGCTAAAATGCTAAACGTTTGGGACATGGACAGTGGCTGGGTGTCACGGGACAGTATCTTGGTGTCAAGGGACAGTGAGTGTCAATGGGCAGTGTCTGGATGTCTCAGGATAGTGGCTTGGTGTCTCAGGACACTACTAATAGGACAGGACAGTCACAGGACAGTGGCTGGGTGTCACGGGACAGTATCTTGGCGTCAAGGGACAGTGAGTGTCAATGGGCAGTGTCTGGATGTCTCAGGATAGTGGCTTGGTGTCTCGGGACACTACTAATAGGACAGGACAGTCACGGGACAGTGGCAAACAGGATAGGACATTTTTGCTGCTACTGCGAGTGGCAGACAGAGTGTAATGTCACAGGCTACCAGAGATTGTTGAGTCACATTGTTGCAAATTTCATACGATGATGCATCATTCCACAAAATGGTTTGTCTTCTCTATCAAGAAGTTATTCAATAAGCTTAAAGGAGAATTCCGGTGTGATATTGACCTAAAGTGTATCGAAACATGATACCGAGTGTGAACGTATGTCTCATAGCCCATCTCGGCTTGTCCCCTGCACTCCAAAATCTGGCGCTAGTTAGCCGATGCTACCAACATCTTCTTCAATAGTGGTGCTTCGGCATCGGGCTAGCCATGCAAATAAATCACTGTTTTACACCCATTTACGAGGCTCAATGTATCTCCACACTTCATTGGTAGACTTCCTAGGGCCCTGACATTTAAAACGAGACATTGAGAACTTTGAAAAAGCACTGGTAGTTTACTTACAAGACGATTTATACAGACAGTATCTTCACGAAGTTTAGCGTTTGCAGCCATCTTGAATTTAGTCACGATAAGTCGAGCAACGAGTAAGAATGAACAGCTATGATAAGGGATCAGATTCCAAAAATAATTCAGTGGAAATGCATGGATTCCAGTTGTTGCTACTGGAAGAAACTGGAATCCATGCATTTCCACTGAATTATTTTTGGAATCTGATCCCTTATCATACCTGTTCATTCTTACTCGTTGCTCGACTTATCGTGACTAAATTCAAGATGGCTGCAAACGTTAAACTTCGTGAAGATACTGTCTGTATAAATCGTCTTGTAAGTAAACTACCAGTGCTTTTTCAAAGTTCTCAATGTCTCGTTTTAAATGTCAGGGCCCTAGGAAGTCTACCAATGAAGTGTGGAGATACATTGAGCCTCGTAAATGGGTGTAAAACAGTGATTTATTTGCATGGCTAGCCCGATGCCGAAGCACCACTACTGAAAAAGTTGTTGGTAGCATCGGCTAACTAGCGCCAGATTTTGGAGTGCAGGGGACAAGTCGAGATGGGCTATGAGACATACGTTCACACTCGGTATCATGTTTCAATACACTTTAGGTCAATATCACACCGGAATTCTCCTTTAACAATAAACATAATATAATATAATATATAAGGTTATATTATAACCTTAACTCAAAACAGCTGTTATGCTTATGTCATATAGGCTAATATATTATAATATAATATTCAGTATGAATTCTTAAATTATTTTATATTTATTATACGATTTTATATTTATTATACGAACATCATTCCAGATAAGCATTCAATTAGATCGTATACTGAATATTATAGGCTATTATAATATATATTAGCCTATGATTAATGTGCAGTAAGCAGAAGGCATGGCTGCAGGTGACATTTTTACAGATCAAAATGACATAACTCAAAACAGCGGCTTTGCTTAAGGCTATATGTTTATTGTTAAGCTTATTGAATAACTTCCTGATAGTCCTACCTGCGGGCATGTAATTGGGCTACGGTTTTTCTACAGTAATGGCATGCTTGAACGGGCACTGCACAAGTTATTAAAATCCTGACCATCTCAGCTCTTCTTACGAAATGAAGTGTAATTCTTATGAATCCACCAGGTGTGGAGTTCCATTTAATTTGTGCCGAGGGACTGGCTTAAAATGAAAAGGCCTAGGCTACAGCAAATTACTTAAACATTCATGCAAAGATTCAAAACGTGGATTTATGTCTCATATATACCGGTGAAAATATCATTCATTCAGTCACCAATTCATGTGGCGTTAAGAATAATAGGCTGGGTGAAGTTGTTTTGTAGTGTAGGCCTACAATAGATGGCAGCATAGAAGAGACATTACCGAAAATTCCGCCTGTTCTTCAAACTAGCTTGAACCATAGTCAGTGACGCTCCCTGTCCCACAATGCTTTGGGTGATGTCAGAGGAAAGATGGCGGAGGGAGGAGCGGCTGATCTGGATACTCAGAGAGCAGAGGTCGCAGCGCTGCTGAAAACTCAGCTAAGGAAGGGAGATACTTGGTGAGAGTTTATTGTCACGTCTTTGATGTTCCGAAGGTACCACTGACAGACTTTGTGGCGGCTGTCAAAGTTGAAGGCAAACAGAAAATGGGCGAGACAGGCCATGTTGACAGTCACCGTGCTAGCCCGGCAGCATGCTAGCTAACACTAGCTAGCAATACATTCCACAAATTTCTGTAGCTATTACTTTCAGGCTATTGCTGAACATAACGGTTTAATCTCCCCGTATTACACTATAGACGTAATGGTCTTATTCCTGGTGCGGTGTGACTCAGCTATTTGAAGGAAAGTGGTTAATCAAATGCCGGTGTCAGTATACTCGACTGGTATCTGTTGCCAGTCCATCCGGCGCTGCAGGGCGGAGTCGAGAAAAGCACCTGTCAAAATACTTAAAGTTCTCTCAAATGTGTGACATGAATTATATACGACGTTAAATTAGAATGAAATGATCTATTTCAACTGGTGTATACAGCAGTATCGGCTATCGTATTCACACAAGTAACGTCAGCTAATGTTAATTGCTAGCTGGTTGTGTTTATCCACCCGACGACGTTGTCTAGCTAACACAAATCAACTCAGCCACTAATGTTAGCTATGAGGTCTGTTGGCATGTTTGATTGAAAAATATCTGTCCGTTCAGTGCAAGTATACGCATTCATGTTTTGTGATATGGTTCGTTGAAGATGGAGTATCGCCGTGGTCTCTGCTGTAAAGTTAGTGTAGCACACTTCGCTACGATAAACGTTACAGTGCTATGCTAGTTACTCTGTGGACGGCATTCTGTTGCAACCCCATGGTTTTCTACGCGAATATTCTAATATTTCAATGCTTGATCAGCGTTGTTTTCATTTTCATATTTTGAAGATACACGTGAATTATCATGTCGTTCCTTGTTAAATAGGTACTTGGTAGACAGTCACTGGTTCAAACAGTGGAAGAAATATGTGGGCTTTGACAGCTGGGACAAGTACCAGATGGGAGATCAAAATGTCTACCCAGGCCCAGTGGACAACTCAGGACTCCTTAAAGGTATAGTGTGTTTATGTCAGGAATTCAGGTTATGTTATTGATCATCAATTCCAGTGGTGTTGTTGATTTGGCCACTAAGTGGAAAGTGGATAAGGGTAGTGTGTAGTAATGTGCCTCACATCTGATAATTTAATATTCACAATTCCAGTAAAATATGCCATGATTGCCATTGATTGATTGTTGTCGTGGCTGTTCACAGATGGTGATGTGCTTGCCATCAAGGAGCACCTTATCGATGAGCTGGACTACATCCTTGTACCCACAGAGGGTTGGAATAAGCTAGTCAGCTGGTATGGGCTGACCGAAGCCCAGGAGCCAATAGCTCGAAAGGTAAGTTTACAATTTGCTATGTGTATCTGCATGAGTTTGGGCGTTGTTGTCTCAAATGGTGGTGAAAACATGAGCAGCACCAGGGTCTGATACGATAAACATACAAATTGTGTACGTAACGTTAGGTTTGTTTGTTACATGGTCTATTGTTACTGAAAAGACTTTAATTAGCTTACATGAGGTTTTGTTTTGGGGAAGGTTTAAACTTTCAATTACAATCCAGATGCCATTGTAGGAAGAACATATGATTGATCAGATTTGTCAACTTGTTCAAGTTTTTGGCAGACATTTTCCATCATATTCCAAAGTAAATTATCTGTAAATGTCTGACTAACTTAATACTTTGTAACACTTCAGACACCTAAGTGATATTCTCACGTGTGGGCTGTTGTTTTTTTGTTTTTTGTTTGTTTTTTTGTCATTTTTTCCTCATTAGTCTATAGCCTAATCTTTTATACTGATATTTCATATAGTGCAAGCCTTTTGTACTTCCGTTCTCACTAGCAGCCATCCTGCATTTTCAAATTTACCCAGTCATGGCATCATGGCTGCTGCAGTGGCTCCTCTTTCCCTGATTGATCCTCCCCCTTTTGCCATATATGTCATGGGGGGTATTGAGTAGCCCCAGCGTTTCTATTTTCAGAGGGGCTCTGGATGACTGCAACGCTTCATGGAGCAAACTACGAGACACAACATGCAGGAGGTTCTCTATTTTTCTGTCTTTTGGGTGTCTGCTTCTGTCTGGATTTCACTGTGTTGTGGCATTGGTGCACCATTACTCTGGGTGTCCCTTGCTGCCCTTGGGTGTTTCAGTCAGGCCAGCAAGTGTGGCTCTTTCTGGGTGTCCTTGTTTTTAAAGAAGAGGAATGCCGGCTGAGGTCAAACCATGAGGGAGCGATATAGGCTTGAGAGAGACAGAGTGACGGGAAAGCGAGCGAGCGAGCAAGATAGGGAGTATGAGGAGATAGCGTGGACAGGAGTGCCAGGGGATTGGAAGCTGGTGTGTAATTTCTTGTGGCTTGTCTGTAGAGGTCTGTGCTTTTCTCTGTGGCTGTTTGAAACACATGGCTGCTGCACTGTTGGGTGTGAGTAGCTTGGGGCAGTGGCTCAGGGGGGCAGCCCTGCTTGTAATGGTGGGTTGAAAGTGGAGGGGCTGGGGGAAATAAATAGGATGGGACCCCTCAGCTGTCTCCGTGCTCTGTTGCTAAATTAAGAGTCTCTTTGACTCATTTATATTGAGAGATCTACTAGCACTTTAGGCCATATGAAAGGGCCCCAAACAAGGGACCTGGTTGAAAGGAAATGGTTATTTGCTATCCGGTTTACATAACATTTTCATTGTGGGCCTACTAACTATTTAGGACTTTTTGTTCAATTATCAGTTTCTGTATGGTAACGCTAAATATGTACAAACACGTGTCCATTGTTATGTTTTTTGTTAGTGAAAAAACAATGACCTTTTGTTTGTTCGCAGGTGGTTGAGCAAGGGATGTTTGTGAAGCACTGCAAAGTGGAGGTTTACCTCACTGAACTGAAGTTATGTGAAGACGGTAATATGGAGAATGTTGTCACCAGGCGTTTCAGCAAAGCTGACACTATAGGTATGATGCCTGGCCAAGTCACCGCATATACTCCACTTGCTCTCTGTTTCACACTAGGTACAACAGACTGACGTGTGATGTATTGGTGGCTAAGGAATCCTGTCAGTAATGATTGCTTTGATCATAGCTTTCATTAATTCATATGGATTACCCTAATAATGTGTTTGACAAATGCTTCAAAGATTATGGTATGGTTCAGTGTATATGATAGTGTAGAAAGTGTAAACAAGGATCGTATCCCCTTCATGTTTTCACAGTCATTCACAGGATAGCACATTATGGGAGTAATAGTGCAGCTACTGTTACTACTATGACCACCATTGTTACAACTATTACTATTATTACTACTACTACCTCCACTACAGCTACGGCTAATATTGTTAATAATTTATCTAATAATAATGTTCAGCCATTGACTAATTGAAATGTTAAAATTTAAACTAGACCATGGCTGTTAACTTCTGTGAGTCAGCCATTATTAACTTCTGTGAGTCAGCCACATGAATTGATCTTAACTGAATTATTGAAGCATATACAGTGCTACCTCGATCACATTGAAAAGAGATGTGACTTGATGGAACAAGATGTGACTTGATGGAACTTTTTAACGTGCCGTTTTAAATCCATACTTATTCAGCAATTTAGCCTAACACTCCACATTTGTTTGTTGCTCTGTACTTTGCTTTCTGTCTATTTCCCACCTTCTCACTTTATTAGAAATCCCTGTAACCTATGGCCTTGCAAGGCTTAATGCTTCATTTTGTTGATTACCTTTTTTTATTGAAAAGCTTGCTGTAGATTGCTACTTTTACTAGCTCTGCAAAGTAACTCTTCACACATTGACAGAAGACTGTATTTTTGTATTGCCATCATCATTGACTGACAGCTAGCTGAAAGCATGTGCTTATCCACATTCTTAAACTTACGAAGAATGTTGAAGCTTTTTCCGTGTCATTTATTTTGCAGACGTCATTGAGAAGGAGATGCGTAAACTGTTCAGCATTCCTGAGGAAAAGGAGACCAGGTTGTGGAACAAGTACATGAGCAACACTTTTGAGCCACTAAACAAACCGGACAGCACCATCCAAGATGCTGGCCTCTACCAAGGCCAGGTAAAGAGCACTCTCTTTTCCCGTCATAATAAGTTCATTGTCCATTTGAGAGACTACTGTAGTGCAGTGCCCGTAGCAGATCTTGTCATCTAGTGAAATTAGCACCACTCCATGATAAACACATCCAAACAATGTGATAGTCCACACTGTACGCACTTGGACTCCGAGGCATAAATCGAAAATTGTGAAGTCAATTGGATGAACGGTTCTAGAGATACGAGAAGAATACACAGTCAAGTAGATATAAGAGCTTTCTTGCTATATAGGGCTGCAACAATTAATAGATGAACTATAAAATCAATCGGCAGCTATTTTGGTAATCATGCTAATCGGTTTGTGTCCATTTTAAAATTCTCTGATTGCAGCGTCACTAACATGAAGATTTTCTGCTTACTCTTCCTCCTCTGTCAACTAAATATATTTGACGGTTGGACAAAACAAGGCTTTGAGGACATGATTTTGATCTTTCGAAAAGAGTGAAAAGATTAAGAGAAGAAATTGTATTGATAAAACAACTAACCGATTAAACCGAGAAAATAACCGACAGATAATTCGACTATGAAAATAAATGTTAGTTGCTCACAGACTCACAGGTGATAAATTTGTTTATTTCTGGCCTGGGGCACCAATTGTAAACATTAACACACTTGGCTGGACATTAAAATAGACAGATTTAACTGAATTTTTGAAATGAAAATCAATTACATTATGGTAGTACTTGTACTAGGACAGATTAACGCCTGTGTCATTCCAACTAACATGCCAACTGTTCTGTTGTTGGTGGTTGTAATATTTTTGTATACCTTTTCTTACGTACTCAAGTGTACAACCAAGTCACACCTTTGGTGTAATTTGTAATGACACATTGCTTTTAATTAAATTCAGTTCAATTCAATAATAAAAAAAAAACTTGATTCATACACTAGGGGCAACTAGTATTCAACATATAGACAGTACATGACCAACATGTCATGTCACCAAATCTGCCATGTTCGGTTGCTGTAATAACCTTTCTAGTTTTGTGACATTACATTCATGCAACGTCAATACCAGTGCTTAGCAGATGCTATTTGATGGCGTTGCAGCTTCATAGGAACTTGAAAAACTTGACTTAGAATAACAGTTTGTTGAGCTGTCTAAGATGACGCTGCCCTTTTATTCTGAATGTGGATTATCACTGCCATGACATTTCTTCAAGTCTTAGCTTATCATTTTAGGTGTGGCAGCTTGTAACAGAACGCATGCTGGCATGAGACGGCCTCATGTCTGCTAATGCCCTACACCACACTGTGGGGCAAATTGTGTTGTGGGCTTCAGAAAGAAATTAAGTTTAAGGACATTAACATAATACTTTTACACAAAAAGGAAACCAACAACTTAGACCCCTCCTGTGAATTAAGTTTTCATCCTTGTTAACATGTTCTTATGGTGTTTCTTTATATGAGGCATAATATATCTGGAGCTAAATAAATCTGGAGCTAAACTCAGGGCCATGGCTGTGTATTATATAACTGCACCTTATAACTGTCATGTTGAAATAACAGTCTCAAAAAGGCAGTATCTGACAGATTTCTGTATTACCAATCTAAGGAATGAAACCTGTCGATTTGTGGGCTACCCAAAGTGTCTATATGGGACAAGTTGGGAGTGAGATTGTGCCGTCAGATGCAGATCTAATGAACTCTGTTAAAACTAATTTGGCAACAGTGTAGTTATATCCAAGCCTTTTCATGGCCATGAATAAAATAGGTTAATTAAATAAAACTTCTAGATATGATATTTTGATTCATGACTTCATGACTTGATTTTGACCTCTAGGTTCAAAAAGAGATTGGTTCAGGTTCTGGCTAGACTAATAACTCACCCCAGACAACACACAACACTTATTAATTTGTTTAAATCCCAAAATAATATTTATTTTGACATTCAAGGTTATTCAATCCTTCTATTAATTCACTCTGTGACAGTCATTCATAAGTCATACTGTATAAGTTATGGTCTATATTGGGTCAAAAAAGATCAATAGGAAGCACAAACAAACATAGTCAGTGTTGAAGCATTATGCTAAACTCTATTAAAGGGGTTCATTTTAAAACTGTGTGTATTCTATTTAAGGACCTATTTGGAAAATGTATATTACACTATTAAACCTAATTCTGTATCATGCTGTTTAACTACTATTAGTTACTATTGTGAGATACTATTTTGAAAGTACCTTTGGTGTTAATACCAGTTTAGAAATGTACGCTGTAAAACAAGTTCTTAAACAATAGCTGAACAGTGAAAAAAAGAGAAAAGTAATATGATGTAATGTAAAGGACAGTTCAGTTCCGTTATGTACTGTTCTGCTCCGTGTATGTGTGTGCGTGTTAAAAGTTTTGGTCTTCAGTCCTACCACAGTCAGAGGGGCAAAGGGATGATGGTGGGTGGGACAACCCCATGGGATAGGCATGCAAGAGGGAATGGCCATGAGGGTGATACAGGATAGAGAATCACAGTGGGGAGATTCCAAGACATCCACAGGGTGTAGACATGGGGGTGGGGGGGGGGGGTCGTTGAACGGTCAGGATATCTGTATTTTTTCGGTCAGGATATCTGTATTTTAAGTAATCAAGATTTCGGACGATGAGAGGTCTTTTCCTTTTGATTGCAGAAGCGGTTGACCAAGATAGAAGGATTTCAGAGGGAAGATATCTGTTTGATAGACGAGAACAGTGGATTATCATGTCGATCGATATTATTGCCAAGTTTGATGAATATGTCCGGAATACAGGTTAGATCTGTATTCTCAGATTTCATTCTCTTGATTCAGATGATTCTCAGCCCTTTTCACTTTCTCGATTTCCGTGTCAAAAGTTAAAGTGGCAGTTGCTTATTATTATTTTTGATTGTGGCACTCGTCTCGCGTACACTCTATGGGGCTATCAGAGAACTCTCAGTACATCACAATTAGTTAGTGGCTCACTACAAAATCATGTGGTTACATTTGGTTGTGTACAGCCTAATCAATGGTCATAATTATCTATATAAACTATAAACATCATTATTAAACTGTTGTCTGCCAATAATACTGTACTGTTGACACAGTAGTTACATCATTTATCCCTATTCCACCTTGAAATGTTGGTATGCCATTTAAATATATGATGATGTGAAAGAAGTTGAGCACAGACACTTCCCATTCCTTGGCCTTTTGATTGAGGTTTAGAATATTGTTTCCATGCTCAGTATGTTCAATCTGCAGATGGGTTGTTGAACCACATTGTGAGAGGAGGTATGTACTCAACTAGAATGATCATGTGTTCGTCTCCTCCACAGGTTCTAGTAATAGAACAGAAAAATGCAGATGGAACATGGCCTCGAGGATCCTCCACGCCCAAGTAAGCGGCTCTTTTCAAGTCCGATGTTTAATAACAGCAAACATGACTAGTCACTCTTCTAATGTTCTAATAAGTGGATGTGGAGTGTGAAGGGTTTCTTTGGCAATGTAAGTTGAAGGGATGGAAGGCAATTGGCAAGAGAAAGTCAACCCTGTTTTACATTTAAGGCATATGAATGAGAGAATGAGCTTGAGGTCATATCTTCATTCAATTTTACTGGGTTGCTCCTTATTAGAAGCAGAGTGGTAATATGAACCATGTAAAAAACAATAACCAGTATAGAACACCAAATGCACATCTGCACATTTTGACCGATTTTGATAATTTAAAAGAATAATATTGCTGTGTGAGGACCTTCTTGATGTCATCTAGGGTGTGTAATGAATCCACAGATCTGTCAGGATCTTACCTGCCCTACCTGCCTGAAGGACAATAGGCCTACTTAATGTGCCTCTCATGACTACTGTTTGTCCACTCCATTCTGATCAAATCTGGGCTCGCTTTGTCTGACTATTCTGCATCTGTAGAACACTATTGAGTCATTCTGATCGGTTAACATTGGTGCTGCACCATCTCAGGTTTTGTTCAGACTTTGTCTATATCATGGATGAGTTCCAAAACCAAGGCCAGGAAAGCATTCTGTTTAAATCCTAGGTCTTCTATTTCAGATATTACTTTAGTTTGATCGCCTGAAAAATGTTTGGCCATTCCTATCTTGAAAAATGTTATTCATAGCAAGCCCAATATTTGTAGGATGGAAGACAAGCATGCTCTCAGTATGACTGAACCATTAAAAGGTTGGTACTCATTGGTTTTCAACCCAAGACCCTAGGGCTAAACGTGACATTAAGGGTACTTTAAACTTGTTTATGCATTTGATAGCAATCATTATTTTATTATTTTGTCAATATTTTGAGTTCTCGACATATAATGGGCACAACAATTTTAAATCGTTTTTAGAAGACTAAAATTGTCTGTGGGGTAGCTAGTAGGAAGTTGAACATCTATGTGGAAGTAGTATGGACATTTGATATACAAAGTATCAATGATGTACGATAGATTACTAGATAGATTTCCTCCGGAACAAGAATGGAGAAGCAGAATTATAACAAAGTAATTGACGGTGTACTTGTCTTTGAAGGAAGCATGGTACAGCTTTGAGACATCATACACTTTATTTAAATATTGAACTACCATACATATTTTCAATCTCGTACCAGCTACCCAATGAAAATGACCAAAAAAATACACCTAGTTCCGTTTCTCAATGTTCATATGCTGTGGTGGCCTTAAATATTGGCACAACATTAATAACTTATTTTATTTCATTTGCAGGCAAAGTACGGATTGATGTGATGTACAAAAATATGAGTTTACAATATCACTCATTTCTGCACTTTGTTCCAAATCAAGGGTGTTCAACTCAATAGGGCATGCAGTACAAACTTCCAATGGTTCGGCCATACTGACAATATCTTTGTCTCCCATCCTACAAAGTGGGCAGGCTAGCAATAATACTTTTTAGTGTATTAATGTCCAAACACGGCTCCCAAGATAAGCCGTGACTGTATTGTAGACTGTAAACATCCCTGGGTAAAGAAATTATGAAAACATTCAAATTAAACAGATATTTTTGTTTGGGATCTAAACATTATGTAGAAAAGCTTTCAGCGGAATCCAAGGCAATGCAGCAACCATTTTCCTGGATTCTGTCTGATGTTACACAAAATGACCCAAGTGACCTGACAATTTCAATTTAATTTGACATATTATTTACATGTGTGCATATCACCACTGCTTCTTGTAACCAGGCAAATGACTGAATCATGTTGGGGGGCACTAAGATAAGATCATATGTAGAGAAAGGTTGATGCTGGAGCTCCTTGTGTATGATATTAGTTCTCTGAATTGGATTGGATGTCAGCCTTTTCCCCTGCATTTCAATGTTCTCCATCCATTTGGCCATTTGTTGTAAATTTGCTCTTTGTTTGCTTTGCTTCACTTGCTGCCATAATTCTGTTACTCCATTTCTATCTCTATAGTTAATTTTCTCTTTCCAGTTTGAATTTTTTGTTTTTGCTCTAACTCATGGTCTTCTTATCTTTTAAAGGTCATCTGGTGCTTCCAATCTCTCTGCTTTACCAAAGATCTCCCCTTCATCTCTCACAAACAATCATAACAGCAGCTTCAACAGTCGGAAGTAAGCGCCAGTGGGCGTGTTTGGAAGGGGTTGGGGTGGGGTGGGCCTGGGGTCTCTGAACAGGTTGGGCACTATGGACGTGCATAGTCCGCTCTGAGCTGGGTTGTGGAAAACACTCTGAATTAGCAGTTTTGACACAGCATTGATTTACAGTGGCTTTGAATAATGAATGCCTTCGAGCCCTGAGTAATAGCTCAAAGCCCAGCACTCCCAGATTGGCCTGGGAGTGCTCTCAGTAGTCACCCATGTTGTGGGAGCGCTCTCAATAGTCACCCATGTTGCTGAGTAGTGCATCGGTTATTGCGCAGAAAATTTTGGTTCTGCAACTCAGCATGCTGGGACAGGACAGGCTTGTTCTCAAGCTGTTGAGTCACATGGAACAGGGTTCTCAGGGAAATCTGCGCTTTTCTGAGGCTCATGCACTCTTCTGTGCTGCAGTAACAATTGTCAGTATTCCAAGTAGATGAGTTGGGACTGTCCTTAGTGTGTCAGTAAAGTAGATGTGTTAGGACTGTCCTTAGTGTGTGTGTGTGTGTTTAGGGCTGGCGAGACGGAACATGTCTGTATTCAGTTCTTACTGTAGTTTGAAGATAACTTGATTAAAATAGTAACCAATAAATCATTTAATACGGGTTCTCCTTGAAAGTGTCCAAAAAAGCGTCATTATGTAAGGCTGTCTGTCTTGAGCAGCGTGTGCAGTGTAAGGAGCCAGACTAAGGGCCAGCCAGATGGATTACTCCTTTACTGGCTGTTCTTGATCAGTGTCTTTTCTCTGTGCATCTCCCTCTCTTGGTCTCTAGCGTTGTGCTGCGTAATCTGCAGTCAGTGTGACCTTCAGAGTACATTGGATCTGCTCTTCTCATCTACATGCAGCACAGCACAGGCGCCACACCTCTGCTCTTTGGTTATGATTTTGAAGATCCTGTGCTGTTGGCTTTGGGATAGCTGAGTGTGGAAGTAATGCTTAGTCATCCCGTAAGACTCTTCTGGGTCTCAGCTGGTTCTCTTTGCATACTGCAGCCTCAGCTAGCTCTCATCTATCTGCTCGCCTCCCCCCTCCCTCTCCCTCTCCCTCTCTCTCTCCCTCTCCCTCTCCCTCTCTCTCCCTCCCTCTCTCTCCCTCCTCCCGCTCACCCTTCCTCTCTCTCTCTCTCCCTCCCTCTCATTCTCTACTGTACCACTGGCTCATGAGGCAGGCTGCTGCTGCTGCCACTGCTATAAATATCTGGAGGAGTGCGTTAGGGACGGGACAGGACAGTGATGGTATGCTAGGCTGAAGAGGCTCCTCGGCGTGTTACCTGGGATCCGCGCCGCCGCTGCTCCGAGCTCCAGGGCCACGGCTGTCCTCCCCCCCAGTCCGGCGTGTCCCCCGCGTGCGCTCGCAGCCGGGCCGGGCATGGAGGCGGCTCCGAGAGGAGATGCTCCTGTGCTGCTGGTGGTGTCTGAGGCCAGAGAGGGTTGAGCTAGAGAGGAGGGTCGAGAGGGCGCTGAGCGCCGAGGCCGCGCAGCCTGATCAATGGGACCGCGCGTTGCACTGCACTCAGAGGTGTGCTGCTGCTGCTGCTGCTGCTGCTGCTGCTGCTGCTGCTACTGCTACTGCTGCTGCTATTGGTGCTATTTGGGATTCTGATGAATTGTCTCAGATGTTTAGGAGAGCATACTGCTGAAAGGTTTCACTGTGTAGAGGAGATGCTGTTAATCAGTGCATATGTGTTGATGTCAAATGCCAATGTCAAATTTGTTTAGGGGGACATGCTTTTTTTTTCTTTCTTTCTCTCTCTCTTTTTGTACTTCAGTATACTACTTCCATAACATTGTGTTTTCTTCTGGTAGTGTGAAGAACTCAAGCTACAGCCTTCCGTCCTACCCACCCTATAACAGCTATGAGTACTCGGACCATGGAAGGCACAGTGAGAAGCCTGGTCTCTGTGGACTCTCCAACCTTGGCAACACCTGTTTCATGAACTCTGCCACACAGGTGAGGAAACAAAAGTGTCTAGAGGCAGCTGTGGGGTGACATTCTTTACAAGACATCGTCTTTTTTAAACTCCCTTTTCAAACACTTTTTTTGCCTGCAGTGCTTAAGCAATATACCTCCACTTACTGAGTACTTCCTGAAAGACAAGTACCAGGATGAGCTGAATGAGGATAATCCATTGGGTATGAAAGGGGAGATTGCCAAAGCCTATGCAGAGCTCACTAAGCAACTCTGGTCTGGGAAGTACAGCTACGTAACGCCAAGAGCATTCAAGGTGAGTTCCATACATGCTGGCCATATTTTAAATAGAACGATTTCATAATCTGACCACAGAAATGGGAGTGCCGGGGTCATCAGCATCTTTGCTGAATAAGAGGTATTCTGTTGTGTTGTTGTTCTGTCTGCAGACGCAGGTAGGCCGCTTCGCTCCACAGTTCTCAGGCTACCAGCAGCAGGACTCCCATGAGCTCCTGGCCTTTCTACTGGATGGACTCCATGAAGACCTGAACCGCATCAGGAAAAAGCCCTACATCCAGCTCATGGATGCGGACGGGAGGCCAGACAAGGTCTCACACTCCTCCGATGAACTGATTCAGTTACAGTTCAATGTGTTTATTTGAAACTCCGTGTCTGACCCTCCTATTGATGTCTCTGTCAGGTTGTTGCTGAGGAGGCCTGGGAGAATCACATCAAGAGGAACGATTCCATCATCGTAGACATTTTCCACGGTCTCTTCAAATCCACTTTAGTCTGTCCAGTGTGTGCTAAGATTTCTGTGACCTTTGACCCCTTCTGTTACCTGACGCTCCCTTTACCTATGAAAAAGGAGCGCACATTGGAGGTCTACCTGGTGCGTTTGGACCCCAGTGCCAAACCTACTCAGGTATTACCCAGCATTCTGGTGCTGCTACTGCAGGTGGACTTGGTGTACTCATCATATATCTAAAACAGATATTCATAAACTGTTTATGCATGTAACTTTTTTCTTTTGTCTTTTTTCCAGTATAAACTGACTGTACCCAAAGTTGGGTACATATCAGACCTCTGCATTTCTCTATCTACCTTATCTGATGTACCTGCTGAAAAGGTAAGAGGGTAATAATGTTAGTGCACTTCAGTATAACTTTCGTCCTTAGTATATAGCCCACACATATTCTCTTTCTCAGTTGTTACCATTAACATGTTCATGCTTTCTAACTCATTTCTGTGCAGATGATTGTCACGGACATTTACAACCACCGTTTTCACCGAATCTTTGCCACCAATGAAAACTTGAGTAGCATCATGGAGCGTGACGACATCTATGTGTGAGTTCCTCTAAACTTACTGGTAGATCAAGAGGTTCGCAAGAGCAGGGGCACGAGTTTGATGTTAGTAAGTTAGTATGGTGTAAATATGGAGCCATATTCCAAACATATTATAGCAGTGAACAGAAACAATCATTTTGCTACAAATGAGACTGTGCTCGTGCAGGCTTCCTGGCTTAGAGATTTATCTGTATCAATGTTCACGCTAATCATTACTCCATGACTGTGTTCCTTTCCTGCCTTGCAGCTTTGAGGTGTCTGTAAACCGAATGGAGGACACAGGCCATGTCGTGATCCCAGTGCACCTACGAGAGAAGTTCAAGCAGTCCGGCTACAACCACACAAGCACCCCGCTGTTCGGCCAGCCTTTCCTCATCACTGTGCCCCGCACGCTAAGCGAAGACAAACTCTACAACATGCTGCTCCACCGCCTCTGGTATCTTACCCTCTGCTCTTTCATTTTTTTTTTTTTTTTGGAGGATCATGAGATCATATCAAATCGTTTTTGTCTCTTCATGTCACCAAACTTTTATTATGACCACCGTGCAAGCGAAGCTTTATTGAGTTTTATGTTTAGTCAAGAGTTTTTTTTTCTTTCGTATTTAAAAAAATAAATAAATAAATAAGTCAGTAATTATGTGTAACGATTCCCGGGACACTGAAAGACCGGGCTGCACCAAACTTAGTGGGTATGTAGCCCCACAAGGATGACTCAGAACCACTGAATTTCGTTTTGATCTGTAGGATCCGTAGGACCTAGGAGGACCCATTTTTTTGTATGTTGGTCTCAATGGGCCATCTCAACCCATTCCATAACCACTCATTTGCGGTGTAGCACTACATAGCTACATAGTATCTTTGGCTGAAGTGTTCAGAACTGCACAAAATTGGACATGTAAGATCACTACGACAGCCACTGAATGCATGCCGAGTTTCGTGGAATTCCGTTTATGGGGGGCCATACAATAAATTAATTTATTTGTACATTTAGTGACCGTGCACCAATCAGCCTGTAGATGGTGAAGTTGAGTGAAGGGTTGCACACACCCAAACGCACAGATGCACACAAACACACACACACATATATAGACACACAAACACATCCACACACACAGAAACACACAAGCACACACACACACAGGCATGCACACGTACAGAAGCACGCACACACTCGCACGCACACACTCACACACACACACAGAGAAGCACACATGTACACTAAAGCAAACACACAGATACACACACTCATTTACATGCAAGAGCATAGGATTGAGTAGGAGATGGAGACAAATTGACGAGTGATTTATTTTTGCGGAGATAATGTGCAGGACTGGGCAGTGGTCATATTTTGCACCGCTCTGCGGTACATCTAGTTAATACTAAGTTTGGTGTGAACTGTAGTGTAATTATGTACTGTATTATTGCCATGGACATTTCAAAATTGGTCTTGGAGAAGGCGTGTAAATGTTTGGAGTGTTATTGTGTAATGATGAAATGATGGTGTCAGGTGTCGGTCCATAAGTAATAGGAGCTATGTGTGTTTGTAGCCGTTATGTGCGCTCACCTGTTGAGGATGAGGAGTCGGAAGAGACACTTCCAGCCAAGCAGCATACTATAAATGGCAACGCCACCAATGGGATCCTGGAGGAGGGGTCTCCAAGTAAGTGTGGTTGCTAAGTCTTCACAGGGTTCAGTCAGTCACCTCAGTTTTGTCTTATTTTGCTTCATTGCATACTGTGGGTGTTACATACTTGCTGCATACTGTGGGTGTTACATACTTGCTGCATACTGTGGGTGTTACATACTTGCTGCATACTGTGGGTGTTACATACTTGCTGCATACTGTGGGTGTTACATACTCGTTTGCGTTTTCATTTGAACTGCTGAAGGTGAGATGGAGACGGACGAGCAGGACGATGAGTCCAGTCAGGACCAGGAGCTGCCCTCTGAAAATGACAACAGCCAGTCAGAGGATTCGGTGACAGGGGAAAACGAACTAGAAAATGGTGTTGGTCAGGAGAACTCGACCAAAGCCCCGCCGCAGGCAGGACACAAAAAGCGACTCTTTACATTCCAGTTTAACAACATGGGCAAGACAGACTTCAGTTTCATCAAGGAGGACTCCAGGCAGATCCGATTTGATGAAGGACACCTACGACTCAGTGGTCAGAGACAGCAAAATTTGTCTCAAAATTGTGCCTCCGATGAAGACTAGGGCTTTAACAGTTGTTCTTTTGTGTTGATATCTCTTAAACAGATCGATCTTATCTATCACTGGACTGGGAGCCAGAGATAAAGAAGAAGTACTTTGATGAGACTGTTACTGAGGTAAAGCCACTAAACCTACAAAGACCCTCTTCATTCTTGACGTCAAACATCAAATATCCACACGTGTAACAATCCAATTTCTCTTGTATCTGGTTGACAAAAGGACTTGGACAAACATGAGAGCATGGAGTACAAACCTCAGAAGAAGGCTTTCTTCAAACTGAATGACTGCATTGAACTGTTCACCACCAAAGAGAAGCTCGGAGCAGAGGACCCTTGGTGAGATGGGGGCAGCTTTTATCCTGTGGTGTCGGCATAACAAACCAGCACCTGCTGGATTCTTTCATTTTGTTAACATTTGATACTTTCTGCAGTGTCTTGTGCACAGCTTTGAATTGCTCACTTAGTGTCTCATTAGAAGTGAGTCATTGATTCTGTACTTGTCTTGTCTCAGGTACTGTCCTAACTGCAAGCAACATCAGCAGGCCACTAAGAAGCTGGACCTGTGGTCGCTGCCCCCTGTGCTGGTGGTGCATCTGAAGCGCTTCTCCTACAGTCGTTACATGAGGGATAAGCTGGACTCACTGGTCGACTTCCCCATCAGGTTAGCCCATCGCATTCCCATCACACACCCTTGGTCTCTCTGCTCCAGATCTGACACAGTTTTATAGGTGGCAGTTTGAAAATATTCATGTTTGAAAATCCGGTTTGTTTGTCCAGTTAGCTTGGCAGAGGTATGCACTCACTGAGTAGGGCAGGGTATCGCCACTGATTTCCTGCATTGGTTAGATTTTGATTCACAAGGACTCAATTTGATCAGATGTGATTCTATTCAGTCATCATCAATTCCGCTAGCGATATTTCAGTTACAATAACAATTTTGTTTAGATATGTAATAGATTCTCAGAAAACGAATGTTGTACATTCTACAAGGTATTCTCGAACATGGTGCATTATTAAAAATATTAATGTTTACATTAAGAATTTACCCTAAAGCAGTTCTTTCTATACACGCTTCCTTCTAAAAAGGCATAAAACTATAATACATCAAAACATTCATCTCAGTATTTCATGAATCAATATTAAATCATTTAAAGACAGATTAAAGTCCATTTTTTAAAAAAATGTGTTAATCCATCCCTACTACTGACTGCCATTCTAATTTGAATGGAGATGTTGTTATTATTCAATCAGTATTGAAAGTATTGACAGTCCAGAGGTGATTTGTTTTGAACTGAAAGGCATACAAGTGTGTTGATGCACTCATGAAGAGGATATGTGTGCCTGATTCACAGAGATTTGGACATGTCTGAGTTCCTGATCAACCCTAATGCTGGGCCATGCCGCTACGACCTTATTGCTGTGTCCAACCATTATGGTGGAATGGGTGGAGGCCACTGTAAGTAGCTATGCTGAGTCAAATCAAATTAGTTTGACTAACTAACACACATTGGAAATGGTCTAACTTTACATATTGGTTCTCCAGACACTGCTTACGCCAAAAACAAGGATGATGACAAATGGTACTACTTTGATGACAGCAGCGTGTCTCCTGCCAGTGAAGATCAGATCGTTGTAAGTGTGTCTCCAGTCCTACGAAATGTAATCTGAGAAAGAGTTCTTAACAGAGCTTAAAGTTCTCAGGCACTGTGCCTGAATTCAGCCATAAGACGGGCTGCTTAAGATATGAAAAGAGGTGATTAATTAGAATGCCTTTGGAAGTTTCTGATCACTTCAGGGCAGGCTCAGACATTTTCTTTGTTTTAAGCCCTGTATTTTTGCTAATGACTGTTAGCGGCGCATTATAGCGAATAATGGACATTCCAATGCCATGTTCCCTGTGCAGAAGATGATGTCCTTGAGTCCTTGCCACATTCAGTCTTACCATGATCATTAATTAAGTAGTGGTAATGCACTGTTTAGTAGGGCTGCACTATTAATTGATTTTAATCAAAGTCACTATTTGAACTAATGCAATTAGCTAATCACTAAGGCTGTAATTAATTGTGCTGCTCGCAAATCTGTCCCAATGGTTAATCTTGTCACATGTATGTTCTTTATATTGGTGTTCATTATGTTCATGTTCATTCATTCCATCCTCCCTGTGGGCAGGCAGTGCAGCTCATCTAACAGGAGCGCTGTGCTTGTCATGTGCTAGGCGTGCTCACCAATCAGAACAGACCCATCTTAGAGCAACATTTGGAATATTGAACTGAAGCTTGACTGCCAAAAATCAAATTGCAATTGCAATATCTGTCCGAATAAATCGCAATTAGATATTTTCCCCAAATGTTGCATTCCTACTGACTAGTATGTTTATATATACGTTACCCTATCCTACTTTAAGAGTCATTACATTTATACCATAAAGACGGAAAATAGGTCCTCTTTCTGTGATGGCAGATGGCTTTGCAGGCTGGGAATGACTCTGGTCTGTATGTGTTTCTGCCCCATTTAGTCCAAGGCTGCATATGTGCTGTTTTATCAGCGCCAGGACACTGTAAAGGGAACAGGCTACTTCGCCTTGGACCGAGAAGAGCACGAGGACCAGCGCAGCTCCTCAGCACAGGGCGTCACCACCCAGAGTGAGGAGGAGGAGGAGGAGGAGGAGGAAGAGGAGGAGGAAGACCTGAATGACAATGACAATGAGGAAGAGGAGGATGAGCCAGAACCCAATCATGATGTCACCATGAACACCAACTGAGGCGTGTGCAGAGACATGAGGGGATGCCGAAAGCCATATCCACCCAGAGCAGCGCAGGAGGCCGAGCAGAGCCGAGCCGAGCCGAGCGGCTAGCCCACACGGGGCCGTCGGAGGGAGCGCCCGCACACACGTACTGCACTGGAATATCTTAAGCAATTAGGGCCCTCCTCAGTGGTCACCAAGCCTGTCCATCATTAGAGAATGGGTAAACAAGTAGATGATTACAAACTCTAAAGGCAGAAAGTGATAGTCCAGATCTTGAGCGCTAGGTATGCCTGCAGATGTCCCGCTCTAACTTCTGAGAATGTCCGCAGTGTTGTGCTAGGTTCTCCCACCCGTTTTTATTATAACTACAAGAGATATTGCATATCAGTATACCTTTATGATTACAATTTTTGGCCTTGTAAATAATTTGAATGAGCACTGAATATCGGGGTTTATGAGGTGTGAAAACTTTATGGACTGTTCTTGTTTTGTTGCACAATCACTCCATTTTGTTTTTAGATTTTACTAGTGCCACACATACTGCAAGTATTTGACAGCCACTCTGTGTCATCTCACATGAAATGCTTTAAAAAAAGCTGCCTTCCTACCGTACGCAGACACCTCTACCTGAGCAGGAAGGCTCCATTGGTGTGCGCTCACATCTGTAGCTGTCCATGCTGCTGGAGGAGAAGAGGCGGAGTTTTTAGACGTGCTCCAAATGTGTAATGTACGCCTTACAGGTCTCTTCACTTCAGAGCCCTGCAGATGTCAACAAGTCAAGTCCATGAGATGAAGAGGGTGTGAACACGAGTATAGCTTTACAAAGGGTTTCAGGTATCAGCTTCATACCTCCCATCTGTTTCTTGAACATAGGGGGCTTCTTGAGATTATGAAATTTGGTGATGCATTAGATTTGGTCTCTTGTTTGGATCACCTCAGCCTTAACTCTAATCTCAGACTGTTGCCTTTTCTTTGCACATTCTATCACACTGTCTATCTGCATGTTCCTCATAAAGATACACACACCATCAACTCTTCAAGTACCTGCTCCTTACACTGAGGCCGCTTTATGTTTAAAGCTACTAGCCTATTGAGGTTGGTTGGCGGAATGTATATTGAATGACTGGGAGTATACATAACACTTGAATGATCGTCTCTTTCAAGGTAGTAACTACCCTCACCACCCCCAACCCCACCCTCTTCCATTTATGCTTTGGTTGAATGTGTAGAGAAACTGGGTGATTGCTTTTGATATGTATTGTCCAACTCATGGGGTACTGCTGTATGTCTTTTTGGAAGACACGCGCTTTACGCTGATCTACTCACCTGGCCATGAAGAGTGGTCCTTCTCTAGGAGACGAGGGAGTGGGAGGGGGCTTATCAGACTAAATGAGACATGATGACATAGGCTATATAAATACTGTATATAAGAGTTCACTCTGTGAGTGCACATTTGATAAATTTATTTATTTATATGTAAGCATTTAAACAACAATGTATTTAAGACCTTGGAGAGACAGAAGATGTATGGTATCTGGCTTTAGTCCTGTAGTTCAGAAGTATTGCCTTTGCTCTTCTGGTTTTGGGTCTCTTGTGAGGAGGCTGGGGTGGGATGGGGATGACTGATGCTCTATTATTCGGACTCTATTATTTGGACTTTTTGTAAAGTTGACTTGGATATCCTTGCATGAGGGGATTTCAGAGTTTGGCCGCACTTGAGTTCACTTGGGTTTACATTTGAGACGTGCATGTGTATTTATATACTGACTTCAATAAAGTTGTGTAAAGCCTTACTATTTTTCACCCCTTTGTAACATGCATTATGATGGCTATACGGCGTTAGCACATACATCTATCTACTGAATGAATGAAATGAATTCTAGGTGTAAACATATGCAGATGCAATCGTATGGGATAGTACAGCAAAGTACAGCAACAATTGAAGTGAATAGGTTGTTTTGTCCTTGCTCCCCATAGCAATATGTGGAATCAAAGTCATTTCCCCTTTTAAAGTCTGGGTTGAATTTCATTTATTGAATGTACAACTGTGGTGGTATGTGAATGGGGAAAAGTGAGTGCTAATTGAATTGCTGGGGATGATTTCAGTCCTGTAAAAAATAACATATGGGCTCATTATCACTCTTTCTCAGCAGTTATATTACATTACATTACATTTGGCTGACACATTTTTAACCAAAGCGACTAACAACGTAAACAGTTTAAGTTTTAAGCAATTCTCTCAACAATTTTAGGATAAATTAAAAAAAGGTAGAGTACAGTAAGTGCATCAGAGAGTGCTGTTTTTAAACAGTTGAGTGTCAGTTCAAGACAGGTGTTAAGTGTTAGGATCAGCAAGACTAGTTGTAAGTAGTTATATGGCTTGTGTGATCTAGGCTATAGTATATATTTTGGTAGGCTTAGCTATAATTGCACATAGATTATATCAATGTTAGAATTTCTCAGTACTTTCTCAATGGAAGTTATTGGTACTCAGGCCCTTAGCAAAACGGCCTGTTTTGTGTTTTGATAGGATGTCTGCTTAATATATAATCTAACCCAGATTTTCCCAAACTGAGCTTGACAACAAACATATGGACTAAAACAAGGTCAGTGGAGCCCCCTCTACAGAGAGTTGGTAACTCAGTTAAGGTAGGGGGGTGCGTGGGTATCGAGTATGAATTTTGTGGAAAGAAATGGACAGATTGAGACAAATATGACAACCATCAACAGATTTTAGGCATCTTACAGTGAAAAAAGATGCCAATTACAAAGCATGATTATCACACATAGCGTAACCTGTTATTTGACCCTTCAAGTAATGGGTTAGCCTAGAAATCTAGACGCACCCTAGCGGCAGCAAATGTAATTTTCTACATTTTGATTTGGGTCTGGCTCGTCAAGCTAGCAATGGGTCTGAATAGGTTCCCCATTCAGATGGGCTGGATTCAGTCTGGGTGTGTTTATGTGTGTGTGTGTGTGTGTGTGTGTGTGTGTGTGTGTGTGTGTGTGTGCATGTGTGTGTGCATGCGTGTCAATTTGTCTCCATCCTCTTGCAACATTTGTTCATGTGCGAGTATGTGCGTCCCTGTGAGTATGTGCGTGCATGTGTGCAAGCGAGCAACATTCACCACATAGCTAGATCTTTAATGGAGTAATATTTGCATGAAAATGGCCCCCCTGCCCACCTGAGGAAGTTCGTTACACAGCAATGGTAGGGGGGTCCGGGGGCATGTGATCTGTGTTATTTGACTGAGGGGCCCCATTCAAATATCATGGGGGAATAACAATATGATTGAGGGGCCCTATCTTGCCCATACATGACATATACATATTCATATCAGGGGTGGAGTAGGCCTACAGTAGTGACTGAACTTCAGTTCAGGGCCCCCCCTTGGGCCCCTGGGCCTGGCCCCCCGTAAGTCCATACGGGGGGTCAAATCCAGAGATTTTGCATCCCTGAATATTTGACAAGATGTAGGCCTATACTTTCACTAAAGTGAAGGAATTGTCCTACTTAGTCCACCTCTGCCATTCAGTAATCCATCCCTGAGTTAAGTTGATGCACTAGTAAAACAAAATTTGCTCGCTACTTCTGGATGTGTGTTCAAAGTGTTTAATTTTAGTCTGACTCTATGCTTCCCTTGGCGTTGTGTCGAAAGAGGGCAGTAGAGTTGCGTCCATCACTGTGCAATAGGGTGCGTTCTTCTATATCCTGTCCGATTGGATCCATGTGGCACCACTAGCATACATATAATGTCTGATGACAAACTACATACATTTCATAACTTGAAGATAATGAGGTTGCTTTCAAGTTGCAGATTTTTCGAATATCAACAAGGTGGAGCTCTTAAATCAAACAGATTTCCATCAAAGATTCTAGAGCGGCTCTGTACTAGAATCTTTGATTTCCATGTTTCCAGTGGAGGCATGTGGTCTGCGCGAGTTGGGCGTGTTTTCTCGCGCGGTCTGACGTTTCCCGCGAATTTTATGCGGAGTCTCTAACACATTTTGTCATTGTGCTCAAAACCACCGCAAAATCCTAATGTGAATGTTGAGGCTAACGTTACAGCTGGACCAGAATAATTCTTTGGAACAGAAAAGAACGTGGGTAATGTCTTGTGCGTCCTATCTACCTCGGATCGGATGCTACTAGTCTTGGCATTTTTAAGTCATAACGTGGTTCATTCATCATGGACAGTAAGCTAACTTCAGTTATTTGTTTGCCACGGCATGTTTGAGTGAGTAAACATGGCTAAATATAGTTAAACAAATGGATTGCCTTCATATTTAATCGTATTTGAGCCATCCTGTCAAGTAGCGTAGCCTGGTTTAAATAACGTTTAAGTTCATTCAATCACCTTAGCCTATTCTAACATTATATGATAACTCAAGGTTTTGCAGCACATCCAGACCAGGGTTATGTCCAAATGGAAAATAACGTCAGGTCTCATCACAAATGATTGACGTTTTAATCTGATGCACTCGGGTGTGGCGTAGCAGGCAAATGTCATTCTTAGAATTTGGTAAGTTACTATCGTTTAGGTTTTTTTTTTAAGGTTAGGGAGAAACCAAGAGGAGTGAACTCCTCTTGCACACGCGTAAATGAAGAATCTGAAACCGTGCTCTGCAAGTCCGCACGAATAACCATCATTAGGCTACTGGAATATTAGGCCTATAACCTGACTGAAACGAGTGCCACATTTTGCATCATGTTCTGGCTGAGGTAGTAGTTTGTGCTGTTGTTTGGGTAGTGACATTGCCCGCTATGGAGATGACTGCGCAAACGACTGCCTTACTAGAGCTGGTGATCAAACTGCAACATGTTCCAGACCGTGGAGATCGCGTAGAATTTTCATGTATCCATAATTGTTCTGTGTGTTCGCTATTGTAATTTGTATCGATAATAAATCTCTAGTAGCCTTTAAAACTCACCATTTGCCGAATGGGTGTTTTTTTTGTTCACAGGTTATTCGTCTTATTTACATTTTTGCCATAATTTGTGCAAGACTTTATAGTTAATTACTTGTTGAAGCAATTATTTAATAAGGCTACCGTGTCATGTAACATATTTATGACCAAAATACAAAGTGACCCCATATTGCTATGGGGAGCGAGGACAAAACAACCTATTCACTTCAATTGTTGCTGTACATTCTACCATGATATGATTGCATCTGCATATGTTTACACCTATAATTAATTTAATTCATTCAGTAGATAGATGTATGTGCTAACGCCATAGCCATCATAATGCATGTTACAAAGGGGTGAAAAATAGTAAGGCTTTACACAACTTTATTGAAGTCAGTGTATAAATACACATGCACGTCTCCACAACTATTCTTAACACTTTTTGAAGCCATGTTTATTGGCTTTATTACTTCACTGTATGTAAAGCTTTCTTGGAATTAATTTGAGAGGGTGGAATTTTATGTAATATGCATTTGTATTTAGTTGCAGTTTTTAAGAAAGAAGAGACTGTATTTTGCTTTGCATGTGTTATGATATCATCTCAATATTACCTGCAATTTAAAGGAACAGTCCGTAATTCTAATCTAATAGCAGAGAGGGTTGAAGTGGGGGAAAAGCCACACTATTTCAACCAATCAACATATATATTCAGGAGCATGGGAAGGTAGTAGGGTATAGTGTAATTGGCTTATGAGAACTTTGAGCCAGAATTGTGGACTCCCCTTTAACTGAAATCTTGTGTCATTCATAAATATGGCAACATGCACCGAGGGTGTGGAGTATTACAGGACTGTTGAAATGCCAGGTTGTGTGGTAGCTTATGCCACAACACTGTTTCAGACAAAGTACTTCACTTATTGATGAGAAATTCAGTTCTATCACTGCTTGTTTCCATCTTTCTTTGCAGTCCACCTGGTCTATTTGCCAAATACACTAACATGCTTAAACTGATATTACTGCGCATGACTCAATAGTCTGCTTAAATGGACACCAGGCAACGTTTTCGTGTTAATTAATCATCTTCGTAAGTTGGTATATGGTTAAATGACTCATTACGCGGCGAATGAAGGCTCTCTCGCCTGCCCCTACTGCCTGTAGGAAGAATATCCCACTTGCAAGTTCGGTGTATCCTACCCGCCGACCGAAGCAGGATCAGTTTACAGCACAGAGGCATGCTAACAAAACGCTAGAGATTGTTGCAAACGTGTGTATAATGGCAGAGCCGGCAAAGAAGCAGCGAAAACCCTTGACGGAAGACGCAAAGAAAAGGAAAAGAGCTTCAAACCGAGCGAGGGGGAGTTTCTTAGAGAAAAAGCATCAGGCTTGCCTGGTGTCCCTTTAAATACAAAATAAACAGAATGTTGCCAATTGCCCACATTTTTTATTCCTGTTTTAAAGTGTAGGCTTAAGAGTTTTGTTGTAAATAAGACTCACAACCAGATCAATGTTTATCAATTATTATGTTTTGTATTTATTTTTTTGGAAAACCAACACTAGAGGTAAAGATTTTTCCAAGGTCTTTGCACATAAAATACCTAGAACATTAAAAATACGTTTGACTCCAGACACTGTTTACAAAATGTACATTGCAAGATAAACAAATGAGTTTTCCAATAGCTGTCCAAACCCTCCCCAAAATATAAGATGACACTGAAAATTGTACAATAATCTCTCAAACCCACTGATCCCAAACACATATACTCCTCAAGGTAGTCAAAAGAATTGTACTCTATGTGTACAGGTTCAAACCATATACAGTGGAATGCAAAGTTTGAGCACCCCTGTGAAAAAAAAGTATTTTGTTGAAATACATAGAACACTAATTATGTCATGTGCAAAAGTTTGGGCACCCTTCCAGAACATATATCCTAACTAGTGTGTAGACTGTTATTTAATTTGTAAGGGCTAAAAGGATGGTCAGGGAGGTATTCCAAATATGTCCTAACATAGCAAGGTTTCTTTTAGGAGGTTTTCCGAAATGAATACCCGGATTTGTGACTAAACCACACACACTTAGAAGACTCCCCAGCACGTGGGACACTTACAGAAGCTGACGAAGCTATCAGAGCATATCAAAGATATCAAAGCATTTCCTGCTTGCAGTTTCCAGTTTGACTTGAGGACTATTAAAGGTAACTCAGGAAGTTAAGGCGAGATTTTGAGGATTAAGAACACTCAGATGAAACCGTATGTCAGCTTGGCAGAAAGGCCAACCAAGTTAGTCATATGACCCAGCAAGATTTATCTGACACTGGTATGGTATTGGACTATTCTGTGAATTGCTGCTTGCAGAAACATTGTCTACCTGGAAGGGCTACCAGAGGGAAACCATAATAACATCCATATTAATGTCTATAAAGCAACAACAGGTCATTTTGGAGAAAGTGCTGTAAGCAGATGGAACAAAAAAAAAGAAATTTGTGTTATTTGTCCACAATCACCAAAGGTGTTTTTGGTGAAAAAAAGAGCAGCGTTTGAAAATAACCCGTTGACAACTTTTAAGTATGTGGTGGATCTATAGTCTTTTGGGATTCTTTAGCAGCCAGTGGCACAGAACACAGAAATGAGGTAAAGAAATGATTCATGAATTCGATGTCAGTTTAAAAAATAGTAGGTAAATCAAACATGATGTACATACACAACATTCTGTTCAATAGACTAATTGCGATAGACTAATTGTGATTATTTCGATTTGCGATTTAATTTATATATTTTTTAATGTTTTTTGAATTGATGCAGTTCAATATTCCAATTGTGTCTTTAATTTATGCCACCCCTGATTGGTGAGCATGCCCGTTGCACAAGAAGCACAGCACCGCCGACTGACTGAAGCTCACCAATCAGAAATTCTGTGCCCCTCACTACGCACACTCAACCAGAAATGGCAGTCAATGAAGATAACATGAATATAAAAGTCAGAAATGTGACAAAATTAACAGCATGATTATTTGTAGCTTTTGCAATTGCGTAATTGTGTTGGTTCATATGGCGATTACGATTGTGTTTGCGATAATTGTGCAGCCCTACCATTTACTACTTATTTCCACAGTGACCAAACTTTTGCATACAGCTATTTGGGAGAGAGTGGGATTGACACTTCTTAAATAAAAGTGCTTCCAAATTAAAAATGTTGTACCGTAACACAAGGCAATTAGATTTTAAAGTTAAAAAACTCCTTGTGTTGGTGCTTGTGCAGTGACATTTTGACTATGCCTGTTCAGCATGGTACAGTGGCCTGACAGTAAAAATTAAAAATAAAATGCAGGTTATGCAGAACAACATGATCCGTTTTATATTACCTACAGTAGGTATCATGTCACTTCTAATGATTTTAAGACAGTGGACTTTCTGCCTGTGAAACTAAGGGTTGAACAGCTAAAACTGTTATGTTTAACATTATCAATGGGGTAGCCCCTAAGTATTTGGGATCCCAAATTATAATGGTGCATACTCAACATACCCATGACACAAGAGCAAGTGTTCGCTCCTGTAAGGTACCATCTGTAAAGAGCGCGGCACGTATACAGGGATTATGCTACGGAATAGCCTTCCATTTAATATTAAAATGGCAGAAACAAAAAGGGTTTTTAAACAAAGGGTAAGGGTTTTTCTGTGGAATAAAGTAGAGAATTAGGTGACTTAGGAATGTGATTTTATATGTGTATATGTGATATCTGTTGCATGTGTTTGTATGTCTTGTCCTCTTCCATCAGGGACCATGTTGGAAATAAGTGTTTTTACGCTTTTACATGTAATCCCTTGGATACCCCCTTTGTCTTCCTATATCCATAAATAAACCAAACCAAAAAAAACAAAGACATAATGCTATAAAGAGATTCTGCACATCTTTCATTTACAAAGACCAAATCATGATGAAATATGACAGCATCCTCAAAATGAAGTTAACTGCGCCTCCACCCCCTTTCTAAATATTCACCTTTTGTTGCCAGGAAGACTGAAAAGGATAGGAATGAGTTTCTCTACCGTTATCTAAATGTACAAATTGTAAGAGTGGAAGTACATTACCTTTATCTTGAATAGTATGTGTCTGGATATAGCAGCATCAACTGTCTTTGCATAGCTAAAATAAACTATGATTTATGATACGATTTAAATGGACTCTTCCTGTTCCTCGTAACACAATTATAAAAGCTCAGTCCAGTTGCATGCTGACCTTAAAGTGACAAAATGTCAGCCCAAACTGAAGCATTCACTGTTAAGCCAGTGTTTTAACTGGTGTGAGTAATTTATGTACACATTGTGGCTGATAATTGTCATTTGATCTTTGGTAGACTCCCTGCCTCAGCATCAATCTTATTTGGTTACTTGCTTTTCAGACTTGGCTGACCTGCCTTCTTATCAGATCTTTTCAACAGTTGATAACAAGCCAGTAAGTTTGTTGCGTGATTTAGATATATTTTTTAAATAACAATCTCCAGTTTGTTTTATTGTTCCTGTGTAGTTCACAAAAGGTTTATTTTTAAAAGGAGGTGGGGATTTTCATATCTGTTTTGTAGTCGAAATTTAGCATCAAAATGCAGCTAGTATCTGGATATTTCCTACATTTACACATATAAGATCCATGTGGGTGCCTATTTTCTGTATTTGTTCAGACACATGGGGGCTGACTGAAGCTCTGTGACGAATTCAAGTAGACACAATGTGGGCAGCTCATTTTGTGTAAAAAATAGATGACTAATTTGCATTGAAAAGTGGAAGGGTAAACATAGGTGTTGTTTACACAGGGTAAACACAATTAAGTGTGTTTGAATGTTAGAGATTCCAAGTTCCTTCTGGTATACTTTAAAACAAACAAAAAAATGCTACCCATTGATTACTTCAATGTTCAAGTTCAAAAACCTGAGTTAGAAAACTTCCTTTTATAGAAACTGGCACACCATCAACAACTTGTCATATTCCCATGCACAATTGGTTTCAAGTGGCACCATCTTTAAAAAAGTTTCCCCAAAACTACCCAAAATCTTTTTCTACGAAAAACAATAAATACAATCCATTCATCCTGAAACATAGGCTATAATTGTGCAAATATGACATAGAAAACAATCAAAAAATGTCAGACCGTCGTGTCAGCGTCTGTAGATCCAGGACTTTGCTGCCATAGTTTAAATACATAAATATATATTTAGGGAGAAACATTACTTTGAGCTTGCTTAATAATAAATAACATTATACATTATTTTGAATAAAAATACAGTATTGTAGATGAGAACTTAACTCCAACACAAAAAAATATGAACTACATTTGAAATGTAGTTTGAACACTTAAAATAAAAGGAATTGTACACTCGCAGGTAAAAATCAGTGATACCGTCTATTTGTTATATTGCTCTACAAAAGCTATTAACACACAAACACCTTACTGTACCGTAAGACTTGTAAATACAGTTTAGAACAAAATACTAACAAAACTACTGCCCCTTGCTGACATTTTGTTTTGTAAAACAATGTAATGTAAATATTAATTTCACATTCAGCAGCATGCAGGAAATGGCACATACAGAAGTGAAAATAGAAAACAGATATTCTAAAATCACATTCACTCAATCTCCATATTCAGTTTGATGACAGAATGTCCGAAAGCCATGCTGTACATCATGCCTAAGGAAATATGATGAACTTCAAATAAGAAACCCGTTCTGCTCAGTCAGGTAGGGATATAACCCACATATCAGGGTCATCTGAATGAGCATGTCCACCTGGAGCATCATGCTTTCTTATGGATGATAGTAAAAAAGTTTACTATTGAATAGTAAATTCCATACTCAGTAATATTGAATTCTCAATGTTTCAGTCAACAGTTAAAACAGCTTCTGGTGAGGTCGGTGATTTCTTTTCCTAGTGCCATCACATGGAAATGCCAAAACATATACCATTAACTGCTGGTCCAGCCTGATGCTCTTCCTTATATTAACATTCCTTACATTTAGCTCCATAAACCCTGTCTTACTCCTGCTGCTGTGAACAACTTTGTTTAGAGAGCAGTCCCATCCTACTGAGTGGTAGAGTAAGTCAGCAGCAAAAATGTCTGTAACCTTATTGTACAGAACACAGGAGTAACTCAAGTACATATTCTATGTTAGAATAAATAATCAATACTTGGCCCATGTATAGATTTTACAGTAATGACAAAATATAAAGGCATACCCCCTCCCCCCACGCACACATAGCATCAACATAAAAATAAGCATATCTGCATACACATATCGCATCATTTAAGTCATTGCACTTTGCTCAAATTCTTCACTCCATACCATGTATCTCCTGCATAACCCCATTGCAATGCAAGTGCTGCCTAATCTTCAAACCAAAGCTGGGAAACGGTGCTTTCCTAACTACAGAATAGAACCTGCACTTACACTCAGCATGTTCAGGGAAGCTGGAAGAAGTTCTGCGAGGGACATTATATAACCTTAAAAGGCCATTCTGTGTCAAAGCACATAGTCATTGGTCAGTCAGTAGTCGGGGCTCACATGACAAACATAGTTGAGTAAAATACAAAGTGCCTGTCATTGGTAACAGTTCATCACACAGGAAGAGACTCCAGAGGGAAGCACACGATGGGACAAGGGCAAGGAGCCTCAGCGGCAAGGACACGAGATGAACCACACTGAGGGAGAGGGGGAGGGGGGCAGGAGGAGGGGGAGAGGGGGGGCAGGAGGAGGGGGAGGGGGGGTGCAGTAGGAACCCTCTGTCTGTCGGAGGGGTCTTGTTCTAGGGTTGGCGGTTACCATACATCAAAGGGATGATGTAGACAGAGATGTCGTCTCCAGAGCCCAGCCGGTCATTGCTGATCCTCCAGCCTCGGTCCCTCAGAACTCCTCGTGCACGCATGACCAGGTCCTGGGAGGCCATGGTGTACCTGTTTATCAGCAGCAACAGACACGTTTAGGTTCCAAAGGGGCCTTTAATCAATCATTGCAAGCAGAAAACTCACCCTAGTTTGTTTTGAATCAACTGTTCTCATTGGCAGATCCCTGGACATAGTTTGCTATAGTTAATAGATGTACTGTACATGTAGGCCCACAAAACAACATAATCCCTGATTATTATGACTTGTTTATCTTGTCATTGCTTTTTTTGGCTACTGACAACACTAGATTAACCACTGTACTGCAGCACTGTGCATCTGAACTCATTTAGTATTCAATAGGCTGCAAAATGTGTACACACGTTTTCATCACAATGTTACTTGAAGCTATGCCACTGCAATGAAAACTAACCATTGAATTACGCACAAATCTGTAAAATTAAACTGACCAATATTTCGTAATTTTCCAGCAAAATATAAGCATCTTGTTAACAGTGGGGTCTTGATTCTAGTATACATTTATGCTCGAAAATACCATGGAGATGTAAGAACAGCCTTCTCAGCATGATGCTGCCAAACATCAGAACGTTATCAAAGTTATCTCCTTTTTATCCGTGCCACCTGTGTAGAGTTTGAAAGCCATTGAGAAAGTAAATATATAAGCGTGCGCACAAACACGCACACACACACACGCACACACACATGCGCACACACACATGCACACACACACATGCACACAATCTTGCCTGTGTAAGTCATCAGGGTCACAGTTGACCAGGAAAGATGTGACTGCTTCAGCTACTTCCTCATTAGACAGGACATCCCAGAGGCCGTCTGTTCCCATAACTAGTACATCATCTGCCCCGTGCTCGTACTGGGTTAGATTGTACACTTTCACCTGAAAATAAACATTTCATATGGTCAGTGACAGCACCATATTTCGTTAATAGGCTTTCTGGGAATATAGGAATCAAACCTTACAAAATCACTGGAAATGCATGGGCATTGACTGACCTGCTTTTCACTGTCATTCAACTTGAGATATGTCATTGCTATGGAAACCAACGTTTTAACTTTCAAGTGAGACAGGTTATCACAAGAGGAGACCCACACTGAGCCAACTTAAGTGTCCACAAACATACACATTAACAAAAAATATCTGGATTCTTTTTTTTTCTTCTGGATTTTGTATTTTATTGTTGTATTCCCTGTTTCCACGCAAGTAGGTAGGGGCATGAGATACAGCACATATGAAGTCAAATATGTGAACAGAGGAAATCAATGAAGTCTGCAGCTTCCTGAACTTCGGCTGAACTCAATGTGTAGTGAATTAAAGATCAAGAGAGTTCAGAAAAAAAAGATCAGACACCTTGAAGATGAAGGCTGAGAGATATGAAGTCTTTGAAACTGACAGCCAGGTGGGCATGAGTTTTCTGACAATGGCGAACAGATTCAGTGTGGATCGAAAAAGACTCATGATGGGCTTCTGCTAGCACTTTCAATGTTTACTTTCATTGTGTAAAACTACAATAAAACAAAATAACTAGAGCTGCAACACTCCTTTTCTCTTTCCTATGAAATGTATCTCACCTCGGGACAGCAGGAGAGAAAGGGTTTGATGTAAATGTTTGAATCGTGCACTTTAAGGTCATGGTCACCAAGGCCCCGAGTCACTCCAATAGTAGCCATCACCCGTGCCTAGGATAAAAACACTGTTAGTGCTGCTAAAGGCTCACGTGGTATTACATTGTATTTCTTGACTGTCTTTTGAAGTCAACTTTATGAACATCATGTCTCACTTCTTACCTTCTTTCCTTCTCCATATATTAAAGGGAACTTCAGGTCATCATCGTCAACGGTTTTATATGCCCTAAATAAAGAAAACAAATAATGTGGTCTGATTCTGGACATAGGAGATAAAGTTTTAATAAAATGAGTTTAGGTAAGCACTTTTGATTTTGCTGGAATGGGTAGAAAAATTCTAGTATTCTAGTTATTCTAGTATCAGAAACTGAAGGATCAGCCACATTATTCAGATGACAAATGAGTTGTCCTTTCGAGGGCCTGAAACATAAACTGACAAGCCGTATATGCTAATAAGATCTCTTTCATGTTGGGAAAATGAAAGTGAGAACAAAAGGCCCACTTTCTCCTGTGAGCTCCCTGGAGTGCTATGCAGAGAGTGATTTATGAAATATTTAACACTGACCAAGTCAACCATGGTCTGATATGAGAACCATTTTACAAAGGATCTAAACAGAAGCATACAGAGATATTTAAGGTGTGCCTTGCCTTTCCTTATTTTAGGGTTTGAAGATGTATTAGTACAAAGTACATAATTCCTGTCCAAAGTAGGTCTACTGTAAACTGAATTCCTGCCCAATGCAAATCTCCAGCATCTCAGCATCTTAACAGCATCTCTTAGACACTAAATTGTTTTTATTTATTGTTTGATTTGCATTATTTATTTTAGCTTTATTTACTGTTAACTTCTTTTATCTATACTGTATATTTGAAACATTCCTGTACTATTTAATGATTTCCCTGTCTCTACCTATTGTCTGCCAGGACAGAAGCCTCTCTAGGTTTGTGGTGCCGGTCAGTATTTTCTATGAGTACTACTGTAATCACCCCAACCGGTGTCCTTCCCATCACCCTGCTGCGCCTCTCCTCTGCCCGGGTGAGACATGAACGCTAAGTGCTTGGACTTTAGCCCTCTTTGCCCGTCCCAAGGACACGCATTAGTGCGTGAGAGAGCTGTCACTGTGTGTGTGTGTGTGTGTGTGTGTGTGTGTGTGTGTGTGTGTGTCAGAGAGAGAGAGAGAAAGTGTATGTGTGTTGTATGTCCTTGTGTGTATCTGTGGTTGTGTGAGCAACATAACATATTTTGGGGCAGTCGTGGCCTACTGGTTAGGGCTTCGGGCTTCTAACCCCTCACTGCTCCCCGAGCGCCGCTGTAGCAAGGCAGCTCACTGCTCCGGGTGTGCTCTGTGTGTTCACTAATTCACAGATGGGATGAATGCAGAGACCAAATTCCTTGTATACACAAAGTATACTTGGCTGAGAAACCTGATTTACATATGATATGTTGGATGGCGTTCGGAATCTTGGAGATGGCCTTGCATCTGCACCTCCCTCCCTTCCCTGCCTTCCCTGCCCATGCAGACCTCAACATGTGGAGCAAATGCCCCCAAGGTCATGGACTAACACACAGCAAGTACAGGTGGTTGTACTATTCCATAAAAACACCATCAACGCCCTGAACAGACTCACTGCTGATCAAGCCTAAATAGTGGTGATTTTGAAACATCCACACCCAAAATTATTTTGGCCATTGCCAATGTATCTCAGAATACAGATACGAATTGTAAATGTTCCTTTGCTTATCTTATCCGATGTTTAGAGAACACAAATAAAAGTTACCCAACATCACCAATTAATCTGTGAACTTCAACTGGTGTCTGGTCACGCCCTTAACCAGTCCTCTCCACGCAGTCAGTATTCTCCTGCATTGCTCCACCTACACACCTGATCAGGCTCATAGTGTTTTGTAGGGGGAGGCCACAGTAATCAGCATGTCACTCACCAGCCATTCATGGTGAAGTCTCTGTAGAGCATCCTCTTCCCCACCTCTTTCCTCTGCACTCGTCTAGGGAACTCCAAGTGTGTGAACTCCCCTCCCAGCAGGTGAGGCTGCATGAAGCCCTACAAGAGAGTGGAGGGGAGATGGCAGAAAACATCAAGCACAAGCAAGATCTAAAGCACCGCGCCAGGTCAGGCGCAAGGCACGTCCACGACATCTTCCAACAAAACAGATCCTTTGTGGAGTTTAAACAGTAATGACTGGATGAGTGCTTTTCAGTGAATTTCTCCACTTATTTCAAGGGAGAAAAAAAGATAATAATAATAAAATTATAAATAATATAAAATTACCAGGAACTGCAGTCTCTGTCGCTCTGACTCTGGGGTGAACTCCGTGGACATGGGGATGACCTCTCCGCTTCTGATAATGATGGCCCTGGGGAGGCGCGACATGCTCGCTTTAATGAGGCTTGAACGGAGAAACCACAACAGTGCACTACGCTGTGTGCTTCACACCAATGACAACTCTCCCACGAGAGCGACATCAGAGAGATGATTTGGAGGTGCCTGGAGTGGACTGTAATCAAGACCCCATTTCACTGGTTGGGGGAGAGACCTGCTCCAGTTCATTTCATGTGTTTAAATAGCACACTGACAGAGCCACCCAATGAGCTCAGATATACAGCACATGGCCTCCTCCCAGTGGGAGTTATAGTGAAGAGTTATGAGGGCTGAGCATATATTTGGAGCATAACTTTTTATGACCTGCTTCACATACCCATTCAGTGATTAACACTCATACTGGGTTACACAAACATTTAATTTAAACAGAACTGTTAAGTTACATACTGCACCTCCTAAATGCAGACATCAGACCATTCTGAATCTATTGATGTCCTTGTCATACTCCCGCTGAAGAGGCATCTTACCTGCTGTCCCCTGCGTTAGCCACGTAGAGCTTCCCCAGCAGGTATAGCGCAGCCAGGGCAGTGCACCCCCCAGTGATGTTGTACACAGCCTTGTCCCGCTCAATCTGGGAGTCCTAATACACAGAATCACAATCAGCTTCATTGGCCAGGTTCACATACTGTACATGCATACAGGCACAATGTCAAAGATAGGAAGGTGAGGAGAAACACACAGACCCATGATTAGAACGACTCAAGTTTAATAATATTCTATGAAAATGCAGTCTCTGCCCTGGAAACACACATGCACAGACACACATTAATACACACAAGCACAGACACACATTAATATAGACTATGATATGTACTGAACTTATGTGGTCATCTGTTTTCTACACTGGCAAACCTAAAGCCTTCTAGAGGACTCCACCAGTTCCTCTGTTGCCATACACTCCCAAGTTTTGGAAGGAGAAATTGCACTACCAATAAGACTCAAAAGTCACAGGAGTCAACACGTCAATAACTATTGCTCTGTCCATCTGGGTGTTTGACCAGGAGAAAGATAGATGGTTGATGTGATCTTTGACAGTACAAAACCACGGTATGGTGTAGTGGCTCCCCCTGCTGCCCTTCACTTAGACAACCGTCCTCTTTTCAATGGACATTTTTCAAAGTGTTTGGAGCTTTCGTCCACTTGTAAAAAAGCACAGTACTGTAGCTCAAACAGATATTTTTTTTAAATGCCTTCTTAAGTGAAGATTTTGTAAAACGCCGGTTTCGGATCCATGTAGACAAATGAAGACTTTAGAAACAACGACATGAAAAGAGCAACGGCAACAATGGTAATTATGTCAATGGGACATACTGTACGGTCACAATATTATTTTGTTTGTGTTCCAGTGTGTAGGGGGGCAGGGCTGGAATGTCACGGCGGCTTGGTGCCCTGCATGACTACTTCCCGCTTCTTCCCATATTCTGCGTTGTATCGGACTGATGCAGCGATTTTAATTTGTAAAAGCGATTGCAAAGCGGTACAAAATATGACCG